>NW_006408555.1:6327531-6362342 GCF_000296735.1 Chrysochloris asiatica | reverse complement strand
CTTTGAACCCACCAGTTTGTTGTCTAGCTGTTCTGCTGGAGAAACATAAGACTTTTTGTTACCATAAAGGTTTACGGTCTTGGAAACCTTAGGGAGTAATTGTTCTTTGCCCTATAGGATCATTGTAAGTTGGAATGGATTTGATGGAAGTCAGGGAGTTATGTAGATAGCTAGCTCTGAAGTTATGTATCAATATACCATCGATGTATATTCCATGTATACAGCCCTTAGTTCATTTCACTAAATATTGTCAAGCAGTTTCCATCAAACACACTCAATAAAGTCATTAAAATAAATCTAATCCAGAGAAAATGTAAAATTACACAAGGGAAATCTAAATTGAAGCAAGTAACCAAAATACAAATGAGAGAATAGTCGTTACAGGTTGTCATCCAGGAGGAAAAAGCAGATGCAACAAAGCTTTTAGTAATGCAAATGCATTTCTACCTTGCCAGCTAATACCTATCAAGAATCAGTAATTTTCTTTCATTATTTTCTGTAAAGGGCAACAGAGTAGATATTTTCAGCTTTGTGGGCCATAAAGTATCTTTATCAGTCACTCATTGGCATCATTGTAGCCCCAAAGTGACCACAAGCAAATGTGCATGACTGTGTTTAAATAAAACTTTCTTTACAAAACAAACTGTGGGCCAGATGTGGGCAATAGACCGTAGTATGGAGGTCCTTGGTACAGATCCACATCAACACCCCTAGAACAAGAGAATGGGTCTTTAAATGATATTTTCTTGACCACTGAGTTAAATGGAGAGCCTAATTCTACAGACTTCTACACCACTGGAGATTTGTATAAGAATGAAAGAAGACCAACAACAAAAACCCTCTTCCAGCCATCTACGTGGTATAGATTGAGGGTTCCATATTGTTTTTGTTTTCCACCAGACCCATCCTTGCTTGGTGTGCTGACACTCCAGTATAATAAACTCTCTCCTCTCTGTGACTAAGTTCTCCCTACAGAGAAAGGAAGCTTCACTATGGGCCTTCCATCCTGCCGAATGTTTAGAAATTATTGAGATGAGACTTTATGACAGAGCTAGCATATTATGACCCTCACAAATGTTCCCTAAGATTTAGGCAGATGGAGGGCACACTGTTTGGTTGCTGTTGTATTGTTGTTAGGTACCTTTGAGTCATCTCCAACTCATAGCAAACCTCTACACAACTCATAGCAAACCTCTACACAAGACAGCAAGAGTGCTTGGCCCTACATCAGGCTCACATTGTTGCTCATTGTTGTAAGCACTGTATCAGTTCTTGAAGATGAACATGATGTCCTTCTCCAGGGACTGATCCCTCCTGATAACATGTCTAAAGTATGAAAAACAAAGTTTCACCCTCCTGACTTCTAGGGAGCATTGTGACAGTACTTCTGCCAGAAAACATTTATTTGTTCTTCTGGCAGTCCATGATACTTTTAATATTCATCTTTAACACTATAATGCAAATGCATTGACTTTTCAATGTTCTTTCTTATTCATTGTCCAGTTTTCACATACCTATGAGGCAGTTGAAAGTACCATGATTTGGGTGAATGTACCTTAGTCATCAAACTGGTATCTTTGCACTTGAACATTTTAAAAGAGGTCTAGTGCAGCAGATATACTTAATGTGATACATCGTTTGATTTCATGACTGCTGCTTCCATGACTGTTGATTGTGAAACCAATTAAAATGAAGTGTTTGATAACTCCAGTATTTTCTCCATTTATTATGATGTTATTTATTGGTTCCGTTGCGAGGATTTTATTTTCTTTATATTGAGGTTCAATCTGTAGTGAAGGTTGTAGTCTTTAATCTTCATCAATAAATATTTTAAGTCCTGTTCGCTTCCTACAGCTAGGTTGTATCATTTGTATCATCTGTATATCGCAGGTTGTTAATGAGTCCTCCTCCAATCATGATGCCACTTACTCCTTCCAATAATCCAGCTTCTCAGATTATTTGCTCAGCATACAGACTGGATAAATATGGTGAAAGGATACACGCCTTTACTGATTTTAAGATAGTCAGTATCCCCTTGTTCTGTTCTAACAACTGCCTTTTGGTCTATGTAAAGGTTCCTCATGAGCACAATGAAGTGTTCTGGAATATCCATTCTTTACATTGTTAGCCATAGTTTGTCCTGTCCACACATTTGAAAGCATTTACGTAGTTGATAAAGCACAAGTAAATACCTTCCTGATATTCTCTGCTACCAGCCAAGATCTAAATGACATTAGCAGTGATATATCCCTAGTTCCACATCCTCTTCTGTATCCATCTTCTATTTCTGGCACTTCCCTGTCAATGTACTGTTGCAACAGTTTTGAATTATCTTAAGTAAAATTTACTTGCTGTTATATTAATGATGTTCAATGATTTACTCATTCTGTTGAGTCACAAATATGAATCGCTTTCAATCAGTTGGCCAGGTAATTGTCTTCCAAATTTCTTGACATAGATGAGTAAGTGCTTCCCATGCTGTATCAGTTTGCTGAAATATTTCTATGTGTATTCCATCACTTCTTAGAGCTTTGATTTCACCAATGACTTCAATGTTGCCTGGACTTCTGTCTTTAGTATCGTAAGTTCTTGATCATATGCTACCTCTTGAAATTGTTGAACATTGACCATTCTTTTTGATACAGTGATTGTGTATTCCTTCCATCTTCTTTTGGTGCTTTCTGCATCATCCAATATTTTCCCATAGGATCCTTCAGTATTACAAATTGAGGTTTGGAATTTTTCTTCTGTTCATTCAACTTGAGAAATGCAAAGTGTATTCTTCCCTTTTGGTTTCCTCATTCTATTCCATTTCCCATTTTAATAGGATCCTTAACTTTGTCTTCTTGAACTGCCCCTTGACGTTTTATGTTCAACTAATTTCCCTCCTTGGTTCCTCAAGAGCAAGTTCCAGAGTCTCCTGTGATATACCTACATTTGACTTTTCTTTGTTCCCTGTCCTTTAAATAAGTTTTTGATTTCTTCGTGTATGCTTTTCTTAATGTCATTCAACTGTTCTGATCTTTGGTCATTAGTGTCTAATACATCAAATCTTTTCTTGAGATGATCTCTAAATCCAGGTAGGATATATGCAAGCTCATGTTTTGTTTCTCAAAATTTTGTTTCCACTATCTTCAGCTTCAGCCTGTTGTATGTGAATATATGAGCAATTGATGGTCTGATCCATAGTCTGCCCCTGGCATTGTTTTGGCTGATGATGTCACATTTTTCCAATGTTTCTTCCCACAGATATAGTCAGTGTGATTCCAGTGTGTTCCATCTAGTGAAGCCCATGTGTATAGTCATCTTTTTTTTGTTGTTGTTGTTTGAAAAATGTACTCACACTGAATACATTGTTTTTCATGAAAAATTCTATAATGCGTTCTCCAGCATCATTTCTATAATTGAGGCCAGTTTGTCAGCTACTGATCCTTCCTCTTTGTTTCCAAGCTTTACATTCCGATCACCAGTAATTATGTATGTATTTTCACTGCATGTTTAATCAATTGTGAAGAAGTTGGTAGAATTCTTCAATTTCATCACTACAGACTTCAATGGTATTAACTAGTCTTTCTTGTAGGTGTGTGGATATTATCTTATCACAGACAGAATTGTATGTCAGGATAGATCTTGAAATGTTTTTTTGATGATGATGAATACAACATCATTCCTTTTGAATTTGTCCTTCCCATGTGGTAAACCATATGATCGTCTGATTCAGATTGGTCAATGGCAGTCCATTTCAGTTCACGAATGCCTAGGATATCAATCTTTACATGTTCCATTTCATATTTTACAACTTCCAATTTTCCTACATTCATACTTCATAGATTCCATGTTCTGATTATTAATGAATGTTTGCAGCTGTTTCTTTCATTTTGAGTTGTGCGCCATCAGCAAATTAAGGTCCCGAGAATCTTACTCCTCAAAATTTCAACTCTACTATGAGGAGGCAGATCTACCCTAGTCATAATTTGAGTGCCTTCCAACCTGAGGGGCTCAAATTATGGCACTATATCGGATAATATTCTGTTGCTATTCATGTTTTGAAGTCCTGGTATGGTGCTGTGAGCTAATGTGCTGGACTGCAGAGTTGGTTTGAACTACAAGGTCAGTGGTTCAAGCTCATCAGCTGTTCCTTGTCACTGTGGGTTGGAACCAACTCAACAACACTTACTAGCAACAGCAACATTCATAATGTTTTCATCTTCCAACCCTATTTCTGACAGTGTTCTGCTTTTCAGTGGCTATAAAAAAGTTTGTAAATCAGGTTTTCAGTAGCTAACTCTTCAGAAGTAATCTGCCTCTCCTTCTTCTTAGTCTGTAAACTCGACTGAAACCTGTCTACCATGGGTGACTCTGCTTCTGTTTAAAATGCCAGTGGCATCGTTTCCAGCACCATAGCAACACACAAGCCACCACGGTACAACACACTGACAGACAAGTGGTGGTACCGTGATTAGGTAGCCGTGCTAAAATCCTAAACAACAAAGCAGTTTCCATCATATTGATTTGACTCAGTGACCCGGCATGCTTCAGGGTAGAACTGAGCTCCAAGGGGTTTCACTGGCTGTCATCTTTCACACGTAGATTTCTAGCCTTTTCTTTGGAGCTAGCTCGGGGTGGATTCAAACTGTCAAACTTCCAGTCCATGGCTTCTATATCTCCAGTGCTGCTCTAACAGAAATACCACGAGTGGACAGCTTCATCAAACAGGAATAGCTTCTGTCACAGTTAAGGAGGTTGGCAGTGTGAATTCTGAGTGCCTGCTCTGGAGGAAGCTCCTTGTCTTCTGTCAGTAACTGTAAGCCCAGTTTCCAGGAGATCTCCACGTGTCTTGGTGTCACTATTTCCCTGGATCAAAGAACTTCACAGTGCAGGCCCCCCAGGTCCAAAGGACACAGTTTTCTCTCCTACTTCTTCTTTCTTGATGGTAGCAGATCACTCTGTGCTCTGCTTGGTTATTTAATTTACTTCATATTTCAAAAGAGATTCACTCCAGATGTAGCCTAAACTTGCAGATTGTATCTGGCATCAGTCACATCATGGAAGTGAGGATTTACAGCTTATAGGATAATTTCAACAGATCAGGGCTAATCACATCGGAGCACATGGTGAAGGGGTGATTACATCATATTAGATCTCATCTTGGAGGTGATTACTACATCTTAACTGTCAAACCACTGAGACTTCCGGCCCACCCAGGCTCATACAGAACAATCACAAAGCACTTCACTATTGGAACCTCCCAAGAGCTCCTTCTGATGAAATTGGAACCATTAAACTCTGCCTTCTGGTTGCTTCCTAGGTACAATTTCAACTAGTTACCTTGAAGTCACTCCTGGAATGTCTCAAGACTCATTGGTAGGAAGTACACAGTTATCTTGTTTTCCCTTTAGAACGTGGTCCAATCTTTACAACATTTTTCCTGGTATACCTTAATAGCTTCTTTCTACTTCTCTCTTCCCCCACCCTCATTACCTGAACTCCTTGAGGAAAAGGAGTGCATATTTCTGATCTTGTACCTTCTGCTGCCTACTGCAACAGCTAACCCATAGTTGTTGTTGTTGTTGTTGTTATGTGCCATGAAGTTGTTTCCGACTCATAGCAACCCTGTACAGGGATTCCGAGACTGTAAATCTTTACGGGAACAGAAAGCCCCATCTTTGTCCCTTGGAACAGCTGGTAGTTTTAAACTGCTGACCGTGAGATTAGCAATAAGTAGTTGTTGATTACATGAATGACTATAACAATAGCTATAAGGATGGGTGAGTAGATGGGTAAATAAATGGATGAATGGATGGGTGGGTAAATGGATAGAAGAATAGAGAAGCAAGGACATCACAACTTTAAAAAAAAGTAACATAAGTAACAAACAAATGGAACATAGATAACAGTAACGTTGTTGTAGTTAAGTGCTGTTGAGTCAGTTCTGATTCATAAGAGAACCTGGAAAAGGTTTCTGAGGAGCAGCTGCTGGATTTGAACTGCTGAACTTGTGGTTAAAAGTTCCTTGCTGATCCTACAGCATCACAGCAGGGGTCCAAGTAGAAGTAGTAGCTGTAAACGATTGCACTGATCCCTAGAGAAGGACATAAGGACATCAAGTTTGGTAAAGTAGAGCGTCATTGAAAAAGAGGAAAACCTTCCAAAAGAAGGATTGACACAGAGGCTGTAACAATGACGTCAGACACAGCATTGCTTGTAGGGATGGCGCAGGACAGAGCAGGCAGTGTGGTGTTCATGTATGCATGGGATCCTTAGGAGTTGGAACTAATTCATTGTCATCTAATAGCAGCAACATTGTACTGACAGTGAGGGACTTTTACTGAACATGTTCTCTCTCCTTATGGAAAATTAAGGTTCATCTTGATTCTGTGACAAAACAAAATCTCAAGTCAACAGATCTGATTTATGGTTCACTAACATAAAATACATAGGCCTCGAAATTCGCTGAAAGTCAAAATGATTTATGTGTCCAGTCACTAGAGTGAGGTTGAAAGCGTTTTACGCAGAATCTGCAATTCACCTTTCCATACATTTATAGCAAATGATTCTACAGCAGATTAAAGAAATACAGCTGCATACTGGCTAATAGCACTAGGTCAATGCCTTTCTAAACACATGCATATTAATATATAGAAAACATTATAAGGAAGTTGAAGGCTGTCTCTTGTCCTTAGTCTCATCTCTGATTACCTTTAAGGGTAAACAGCTGAGATTTACAATAACCAGCATTTGCATTGTAACTTCATGTATAAGTGGGGGGATATTTCACCCTTAACCGCAGATTGAGGTTAATTATTCCTTTTACTGTTCAGATGCCAATACTTCAATCTGCATTTTGTACTTCTCCACCTTTCTCTTCCGCCTGTCATTTATGTTCAGTTTACCTGTCTGTCTACTTCTACCTCCCAGGAACAGAAGGCTGACCTAGACTAGTTTCAGAATCAGTATTTATGGCTACTCTTGGAATGATGGAAGTCATCATTATGAAGTTCAGAGATTATTTGATTGGGTCTTGAGTAAAATAGTTTATTTGTGGTGGTGGTGGTGGTGGTGGTTATGTGTCATGGAGTCGATTCCGACTCATAGCAACCCTATACAGGGTTTCCAAGGCTGTAAATCTTTATGGGAGCAGAAAGCCTCATCTTTCTCCCGTGGAACAGCTGGTCATTTCAAACTGCTGACCTTGCAGTTTTCAGCCCAATTCGTAACCACTACACTACCAGAGCTCCTTAGTTCATTTGTAGCATCTTTTATTCTTCATTTGTTTACCATGCCAAATTACAAAACATCTGTGTGAGCTAATGACAATGGTGGAAAATCTTAGTGTGTTTTTGCAAAGACACAATATAGAAGAACTCTTTGTTCCTGCAGAAAATGTTATCAGTGCAAATTCCCTTGGGTTGTAAAACAGCAAAACCCATAGGTAGATATTTTATATGTTTGACTCATATTAAACTAGCAAGTTGAGGGGACAATCTGAATGTAGCAAAAGTTAACTGTGGCATTTCTTCCTCAGACTTGGAGCTCAGTTTCCATTTTCCAATAAGAATCAACTCCTCAAATGGAGTTTTAGTCTGAATGGCTGAAAATACGGTTTAAAATGGAACCTTTGACAAGAATGGGTACCGCATGACAGTAATGAATTCTTGATGGAACAACCTAGGACTGGGTGACATTTTCAGTGTCTCACACTCTGAATTCATTTGGAATTCATTGTAATAGAAATGACCATATTGAATTCGTTTGGCATTCATATGAAGTTCACATGTATTTATATAGAGATGTAACATGGTAATTTAACAATGACTGTACTAAGCATCATTTAATGAACATTGAAAGACATTGTCATACAATGCTTAATAAAGCCAATACCTCTAAAGCTAATCTTCTGTCAAAACAAAGAAATGAAAAGCCATGTCACATCCCCAAGCATATGCGTACAAATGATTTGGATAAGCCAAAAATATGTATTGTTGCCCTAAAATCTGCTTTTCAAGGTTTTTTTTGCTCCAGAAGGTCAGCTCTAGAACCAAAACAATGAAGCAGATGTTTAGTGTAGACTTCTTTCTATTCTAAAGCTGTCTGCAAGTACATTAATCTTGGTCTAAAAATATTAAAGTTTTTTTTGGGGGGGAACATCAATAAATTTAACACATGGTGTGCTTTCAATAGATTTATCTTTTTTTCCCCCTTAGAGCTCAGTGAGTTCCCTTCCAATATAGTCTTGAGAAATAAATTTCAGTTTCATCCTTGGAGAAGAATTATTTTTAGAACAAACAAATCATTATTTGGGAGCAATCAAAGATCAAAGGCATAAGGACCATTTCTGAAAAGTGAAGGGAGAGCCATAATAGATTTGTTTTTTCCCTTTTAAGAATTGAGTTTAAGGACACAACATAAGACCGCATTTGCTATTAGTCACCCTCAGAGATGTGGCTTAAGAACCTATATTCTTCCAGCTCAAAAAAGTTACTTTTCTGTTTTCAGTTGCCTTCTTTTCCTTCACACAAAAGCAGACCCTTTATCGAAATGTACCAAAAGGCTCTAACTAGCTGACCCTCCTAATTTGAATGAAATCCATGGTCAACAATGATTGTAGATTACTGGTCACGTTGACATCATTGACTGACTATATTTTAATGAGGACTAGAAAGACAAACCTATCAAAGTTGTTACTTATTCTTATTGTAATGTTGCCCAGCTACAATTTCAAACCTTTAAGTAACAGCATTCTCAGTATTCCTATAAGGGATAACATTATGGCAAACGTGTGAAAACTCCACATTATTGTTGCTATTGTAATTGTTAGGTGCTGTTGAATGGGTTGAGACTCAGGGGACCCTATTTACAATAGATGGACACACTGCCCGGTCCTGCACCAACCACACTATCATTGCTACACTTGAATCCATTACTGCTGCCCCTGTACCCACCCATTTCATTGGGGGTCTCCCTCTTTTTTTTTGCTCACCCTCCACTTTACCAAGCACAATGTCCTTCTCCAGTGACAGGTCCCTAATAATATGTCCAAGTTGTGAGAGACAATACCTGGCCATCTTGGCTTCTAAGGAGCATTCTGACTATACTTCTTCTAAAACTGATTTGGTGATTCTTCTGGCAACCCATGGTATTTTTAATATTCTTCTCCAAGACCATAACTCAGATGAATCACTTCTTTATTGTCTTCCTTAGTCATTTTCCAACTTTCACATGCATCTGAGGTTATTGGAAATACCATGGCTTACATCAGGCACACGCTGTAAGAGAAGATATACATCTCCCATGACCAAAGATGAAACTTTGAGAAAACATAGTCTACTGCTGATTCCTAATACAATTGATATTTCCCTGCATGCATTTCACTTGATAATCAGTCATATTTTCTGTGATGAAGGTTAGGTGAAACCAAGTGATTTTCCTTTAAACGTGTCCCTGTTTTCTGCCACTTATTCCAGCAACAGCCAGATGATGTGAGGTTTTCTTACAACAGATTGTTTATTCCATCTTTTCATGTCTGAGGACGGCTGGCCTACTGCTACCTTCTCTTCAGTCTCACTGTATCCTCTGGGTCACAATGAAACAGCATCTTTGTGTTAATTATGAGTTGCTTCACTTTCCAAACTTAAAAAAAAAAAAAAAAAAAATCAAGGCTCGTTATTCAAGATGAGTCATCATCTTTGTATGAACAATTGGATGGGTCATTGGAAATCAGAATTTAGCTCCCCTGTGATTTACTCAGGATGTCATTTCAATTTTTGTTGGTAGCCAGCAGTGGGAATCCACTCTGAATGAAGCAGAAAAAATCAAAGGAAGTGTCATTTGGGTGGGAAATGGCATACACTTGGAGACTGAGGAGGGGGTCTGGAACCTGACTCAGCAAAGAAAGAAACCAAGACCCAGGTTGGGGGAATCTTCTAGAATCTTCTGGTGATGCAGTTCAGTTTGCACGTTTCTGTGTCTCTGTGTACTGAGTTTCAGGAACGCCTTGGGAATTGATTTCCTGGCTTAGTTCAGGTGCTTACTCCTGGATGAATTACTTGGGGCCACATGGAGACACTCCAGACAGAAGGGCCATCTGCGTGTGTATGTATGTGGGTATGTGTGTGTATACATGCATATGTGTGTATGTAGGTATGTAGGTAGGTATATAAGAAGCTCTGGTAGTGTAGTGGTTACATGTCAGGCTGCTAACCTAAACATCAGCAGTTCAAAACTACCAGCTGTTCTGCAGGAGAAAGATGAGGCTTTCTCCTCCCGTAAAGATTTTTAGCCTTGGAAACCCTATACAGGGTCACTATGAGTCGGAACTGACTCCATGGCACACTACCACCATCATGTACATATATCTGTATATCTACACATAAGTGTGTGTGCATGTATATGTAAATATGTATATGTGTGTATATTTGTGTGTGCACGTGTGTGTATGCATGCATGTGTACATATAGAGAGGCTTGCCTCAGTTTCTTGCATTTCACAAATCCTGCATTGCTTACAAATTGGAGATTTTGGAAGACTTACATTCAATGAGTCTATGAGCTCCATTTACTCAGCAGCATTTATTCCCTATGTGTCTCTGTTACATTTTGGTCATTCTCCCAGAATTTCAGACCTTTTCCTAATTCTCTTGCACACTTCATAGACATGCATGATGTTATAAACATGACTTTTATTTGTACCAAGAAACCATGGACTTCCAGAAGAACAAACAAATCTGTGTTGGAAGAAATACCTTCAGAATACTCCTTAAAAGCCAGGATGGAGAGACTTTGGACATATTGTTAGGAGGGACCAGTCCCTGGAGAAGAACATCATGTTTGGTAAAGTGGAGGGCTGGTGAAAAAGAGGAAGACGCCACAATGAGATGTATCAGCACAGTGGCAGCAGCAATGGACACATGCGTAACGATTGTGAGGATGGCCCAGGACCGCGCAGTGTTTTGTTCGGTTGAGCACAGGATTGCTGTGAGTTGGAATCAACTCAACGACACCTAACATCAGCAACAAGAATACATCCATACAGCTGACTTTGGTGCAATATTCATGTTAAGTGGTCTAGAATGGAACCTGCAGTATCTCTGAGGACTGCCTGATAGGAATTTTGTTCCAAAGAGAAGGGATCACTGCAAGACTGGGAGCTGTGCAAAAAGGCATATCTCTCCCCCATCCTGTTCCAATCTCAAGAGAAGGAAGGTTGTCCATGCTTCCAAAGAAGAGGGCTTTGTACTGACTCAGCAAGCATGCATTGGCCTCATCTGATATGGGTTGAGGCTAGAGCACTGGGCACTGATATTCAGCCGCATGCACTGGTAGGGCTGAAGTAGGAACGACTTTACTTGTTTGTTTGTTTGCTTCTATCCCTGGACATAGCTCACCACCATATGAATAATGGGTACCTGGTAGCATAGTGGTTACGAATCGGGCTGCGAACCACAAGGTCAGCAGTTCGAAACTATCAGCTGCTCCACAAGAGAAAGATGAGGCTTTCTACTCCCATAAAGATTTACATCCTTAGAAACCCTGTACAGAATCACTATGGGTCAGAACCGACTCGACAGCACTCAACAACAACAACAACAACAGGGCATATCAACACTCATGGAAGCAGCAGTCAAGAAATCAAATGACGTATTGCATTAGGCAAATCTGCTGCACAAGACCTTTTTAAAGTGTTGAAGAGCAAAGATGTTGACTTGAGGACTAAGGTGAGTCTGACCCAAGCCATGGTATTTTCAATAACCTCATATGCATGGGAAAGCTGGACAGTGAATAAGGAAGATCATAGAAGAATTGATGGTTTTGAGTTATGGTGTTGGAGGAGAATATTGAAAGTGCCATGGACTGCCAAAAGAACCAATAGATCCATTTTGGAAGAAGTGCAGCCAGAGTGTTCCTTAGAGGCCAAGATGGCCAAACTTCTTCTCTCATACTTCGGATACATTGTCAGGAGGGACCAATGACTGGAGAAGGATATCAGGTTTGGTAAGGTGAAGGGTCCGAGACAAAAAGGAAGACCCCCAATGAGATGGATTGGCCAAGTGGCAGCACCGATGGACTCAAGCATGGCAACAGTAGTGAGGTTGGCCCAGGGTTGGGCAGTGGTTTGTTCTGCTGTGCATAAGGTCACTATGGGTCAGTACTGACTCGATGGCACCTAACAAAAATTACCAACAACAGGGCATACCAGAGGCCGTATTTGGATTCGGAGACTTCTCCACTTCGGAGTGAAGTCTGTAGTGGAACATTCACTGTGGTGAGATGTCTCCTCCCGAAGAACCCTTCCATCTGCATCACCTGTGAATGCCCATCCCTGGACAGTCCTAGGTGGGGCTCCAGCTGGAGGGAGGCCCAGAGCCCTGCAGAGAAGACTTCATCCATCACTGCGCCATGCTAGCTCAGACACACTTGATTGCCTTCCCAGTGGGAGTTGGGTGAATACTCAAGGACAAAGAGGACATCAGTTGTGTCCCCAGTAGAGCAGTCCTGTGTCCATGGGGCCCAGGAGGTCCAGCATTGTCTTTCTAAATGTTCTGCTTCCTTGCCAGGAGCCACAGAGGTGCCATGAAGAGATGAGGCCAATAAAGTACCACATCTGTTTGTTTGTATTTTTCCTTAGTGCGAGTTTTACAAGATTCCCTTCCAACAGGATTACACTCTCGACACATGTCTCTGCCGTCCGCTTTGCTTGGAACATTGTGTCACATCAGAGCAGAATTAAATGTACAATTACAGCATATTTTCTTGAAAGGAGTTTTGACAATGATAAACACATAGACATTTTCCACGTTCAGACAGCTGACTTCCATACCCATTAAGTAGCTCAGAGGTTCCTCTGAAGAGTTGGTCTCTGGTAAACAGGGAAACCTGGATGCTGACTCCGGGGTGTATGGATCTGGGTCCCCATGTCACTTGTACCAGTGACTGGCCACGTGCGCTCAGGCAGCTGTGTTCATACTGCTTGGCGTAGTATTCTCATCTGTAAAAGGGAAGTTTTAAAAGACTTCTGTCATAGTGCTGTTGTGTTAAATGATGGTGGTGGTTGTGGTTGTGTGTTGTGGAATCAGTTCTGACTCAAAGCAACCCTGTGTTGTTATTGTTGTTGTTAAATTCTGGTGAATCGATTCCAACCCATAGCAACCCTGTATCCAGTTTCCGAGGAGCAGCTGGTGGGTTTAAACCACCAACCTTGAAGTTCAAACTGACCTTGCAATCCAGCACATTATCCTGTAGCACTACACAAGAACTCCAAAACCTACATTGATTTCTTGGGCTTTATATGGCCCATCCCTGCTAGAAAGGGTTTCTGAGGAATGACTGGTGGATTTGAACCTCCAACCTTGTGGTTACCAGTCAAGTGCACCAGGAAACCTTATGGGACAGTTCTATTTTGTCCCATTGGGTCATTGTGTGTCTAATCAATACAACAGTAGGTTTTGGAGGGCACAGGGTTTGGGATTTTTCTTCAATCAGTATTATTATTACTGTTGTTGTTATTAAAAACAAGGAGACCTTGCAGTTCAAATGGCTTGGTAGTCTGGCACCTTAACCCATTAAGCCACACCCACTGTTACCAAGGCCATTTGGACTCAAGACAGAAGCAAACGCTCCCGAGGGTTTCTGAGGCTGCACACTTTGGAGCAGCTGACAGCCTCATTCTTTTTCTCTTGAAGCTGCTGGTGGGTTCAAACCAACAACCCTCAGGTTAGCAGTCCACTGCTTAGCCTACTGTGCTACCAGAGCTTCTTAGTATCTGGCACACCCCCCACACACAGTCACTGCCATTCAGTTGATTCAAATGTCTGGCAACTGTGTATAGGGTTTCCAAGGATGGAAATCTTTGTAGGAGCAGACAGCCTTAACTTGCTTCTGCAGAGTACCTGGTGGGTTTTAACTGCTGACTTGTGGTTAACAGTCCAGTGCTTATCTTATAGCACTACCAGGGCTCCTTAGTAACTAGAAGTCCCTGGCTCATAGGTGGCTCTCCACCTGTATTGGTTAATTGTCATGCAGGTGAATTATTTTTTGACCTGCGCTGAGGACTCTTTTGTGAGTCCAGATCGGAAGAACATGGAAGAAGGCACATGTTGTTATTTGGAAAGCAGGGAAAGATCAGCCACTGAGGTCTGTTACAAAGGACTCAGGTGGTACAGCAGTTAAGTGCTCTGGCTGCTAACCTGGAAGTTAGCAGTTAGAACCCATACAGGCACCTAGAAGGAGAAAGACCTGAGGACCTGTTCCTATAAAGATTACAGCCTAGAAAACCCTATGGGGCCATTCTGCTCTGACACATGGGGTCACTAGAAGATGAAATCAACTCAATGACTAATAACAGTATTGATGATTCTTGCTGTTAAGTGCCATGGAGTCACTTCCGACTCATACAGACCCTGTATAAGGATTCAGAAGAGCAGCTAGTGGGTGGATTTGAACTGCCAACCTTGGTTTACAGTCTAATGCTTATCCCACAATGCTACACCAGGATTCCAATATCTAGTAAATTTTATGTGCTAGGCAGGGTACCAAGGAGCCCAGGTAATAGTGAATGACTAGCTAGGTTGTTAACTGCAAGGTTAGCAATTTGAATCTACCAGTTGATCCCTCAGAGAAAGATGCTTTCGGCTCCTGTAAAGAATCATAGTCTCAGAAACCTTACGCAGGGATGGGATGAGTTGGATCTAACTCTGCAGCACGCAACCACCACCACCACCAAGCAAGGTGCTAAGTGTTTTTTGTTGTTGCTGTTGTTGTTAAGTGCCCTTGAGTCGGTTCTGACCCATAGTGACCCTGCATAGGGTTTCTGAGGAGTGACTGGTGAATTTGAACTGCTGACCTTGCAGTTCAAAAGGCTTTGCAGTCTGGCACATTAACTCACAGCGCCACACCAGGACTTTGTTAGATTGTCGAGAGACGGCCTCGACAAGGGGGTTCAGCTCACGAAGTTGGGAGATCTGGCGGCGACAACGACAGATAAAGAATACACACAAAGACACAACAAGAGAGACACGTAGACACCCCGGAACTAGAGTGGGTGTGTAACTGGCGTTAGACAGATCCTGCATTGTAAACATTTTGGCTATGCATGCCATTTGCACACCTTGCCAACTGCAATGCCTGCCCATACTGCAAGCCGCAACGCATGCGGGCTTTGGTCTGTGCCCCAGTTTTATTTCGGGGAGGACCTTTACACAAAGGAAGGCGGAGTTTGTTAAGACGGGGTACAGAAGTGAAATGTGATTAATCGTTCAACACAGGACACAATGATTTACAGGAATCAAATTCTAGAACATACATCACAAATTGTCTTGATAATCTAACATCCTTAATTTTCCAGAAATTCAAGCAAATTATTATATGGTACTTTTCAGGTTCGAATCCCAGGGCAGCAACTTGGTTTCTCCAGGCTAATTAACATACCTATAGCACCTAATCTCAAATGGGAACAAGGTGAAAAGGATTGAAAGGAATCCCGCTGTGTCGGCTGGCTGGCCAAGATTTGCATCTGGGGGCTATCTGAGAAGGCAGACACCTATTATTCTTAGGACAAAACCCCAGACTTTGCCAATCCACTTTGGGTGAATCCTTTGGGGGAAACTTGTTTTTGGAACTTTTTACAGCCTTGGCTTTAGGAGCAGTTTTTTCTTTTAATATTTGTCCATGGGTATCAAGGGCTCATGTATTAAGTTAATATCAAACATAACTAAATAATTTGATATAGAACAGTTTGGACGAGCTTGCCCTGTGGCCAGAGTTTGTTCCTCAGAGAGATTTGTTCCCAGAACACCTTAAGCACTGCCAACACAGTGGAGACATTGAGAGGCACGTAAGAAACCCATTTTCTCAGAAGCCACAATTACAGGGGTTTGAAACATAGCATGAATTAATAGGACTAAAGAGAATTCTACAGAGCTAGCCCCACAGTGAGTTCGTAAAAGCCAATGAACCCGGGACATCTGGAGGTTACTTCCTTGAGCCCGCAGGGTCTCTGGCCAGCAAGTCGGAGTGCGGACATGTGCTGGATTTTCATCCATGACACTGGTCCTCAACACCCCAATACCTGCGGTCTGCAACATTAGATGATATTATTTAATTCTCATACCAACCTTGCAAGCTTTGTGCCAGAATTTGGAGCCAGTTCTTTCTGGTTCAGTCATGGCTAAACTGGAACAGACTGGAATTGAAAAAAAAAAAAAAAAATTGGGGTGAATCAGAATGAGAACTGGAATGGGAAGAATTGTGAGTCAGAGACCTGCTAAAGACATAATCTACCTTTTAGGAAGCAAGAACAGTGTAGACGTTGCATAGCAACCAAATCTCTTGCCCTATGAATTGAGAGCAGAGCAGAGACAATGGTGAACTTCTCAAAGATGGCGGAAGGCAAGGGAATCCACACCCACTGTATCCTTCTCCCTTCTCTGTTCTCTTGCTGGTGGACCTCGTTTGCTAAACCCACCCAGAGAGGACCAAGGAGTGGGCAGGACAGAGAAGGGGAGTGTGAAATTGAAAAACCCAAGCACATTGCCCCTGACCACACCCGTGGTGCATAGCCTTGACTGTAAACAATGGAGTATCAGACGTTCCCTTTGTCTTCTGTTTTAAACTGTGCTTCTGTTTTTCTCTCTTCTCTTGGTTTTCCTCACAGACAATAATCTCTAAATATTGTAATGGGAAATGCAAAGTGGCTTGGCATCTTATAGTCATGAAACCCGCCTTAGACTGGGGGATATTTCACTATGAAAAGGGCAAGATGCAAAAACACAGCCCTAAAACTCCATTTATCCTTTCTTTTCTCATCATCTGTGGAAAGGTTATTGCCAAATATGGCAATAAAGGTTTTATGGCTGCAATTGTATAACAAAAACAGGCCTATTTCTTGATGAATTTTGGTTTATTAGATCAGCAATTGCCAGCGTGGGGTTTCTGGGTCTTTGTCTACCGTGGGGAGTTTGGAGGAGGTCTGCAGTCTATTTAAATATTTCAGAAACTCTCATCCACTCATGCTTTTACATGTGATAAAGCTTCACAGACGAACAAAAACATCAGGACTCTGCTCGTGACCGAGATGTTATTAGCTCTGTGTGGTGACCCCAGTAATTACAAGTTGACCAGTAGCTCTGATTGGCACGTATATGTGGCTTTGATTAATAAAACATAGGAGAGCAAATGAATTATTACTTAATCTGTGCAGTTTGCTAGATAAAGCCTTTGAAAACTTGGAGTCAATTGGGGGAAATAATTAACTGGATATTCAATAATAAAATAAGCATATCACTGACTTAGAATGTCCTACGTGTGCTGTTAGGGCAAGGCAGGCTCTCAGATGGACAAAGACCTGATAAAAAAAAAACTCAAGTCTCTTTGTTTTTAATAACAACAACGGTAATAATAATACTGATTGAAGAAAAATCCCAAACCCTGTGCCCTCCAAAACCTACTGTTGTGTTGATTTAGACACACAATGACCCAATGGGACAAACTAGAACTGTCCCATAAGGTTTCCTGGTGCACTTGACTGGTAACCACAAGGTTAGAGGTTCAAATCCACCAGCCATTCCCCCAGAAACCCTTTCTAGCAGGGATGGGCCATATAAGGTCCAATAAATCATTTCATCTGGTCCTATGAAGGCAACCGCAGTTTCAGCCATCACATTGTTGTTAGGTGTCATCAAGTGGGTTCTGACTCACAGTGACCCAGTGTAGACTTTCCGAAATGTGACTGTTGACTTTGAACCATAGACCTTGCAGTTCAAACAGACCATGTGGTCCATTGCATTATCCTATAGCACCACACCAAGACTCTATCACATCGTGTTGTTGTTGTTGTTGTTAGATGCCATCAAGTTGGTATTGACTCATAGTGACCCTATGTACCACAGAACAAAATCCTGCCCAGTCCTGGGCCAAACCCACAATCGCTGCTACGCCTGACCCTATTGCTGTTGCCACTACGTCAGTACATCTCACTGGGGGTCTTCCTCTTTTTCTCCAACCATACCAAACATAGTATCCCTCTCTAGGGGCTGGTCCCTCCTGATAATATGTCCAAAGCATGAGAGATGAAGTCTGACCATCCTGGATTCCAAGAAGCACTCTGGCTGTACTTTGTTCAACACAGATCTTTTTGGTCTTTTGGCAGCCCATGGTACTTTCAATATTCTCCTCCAACGCCCTAACTCAAATGCATCAGTTCTGTGGTCTTGCTGGTATGGCTTTATGTGCTAATGTGCTGGACTGTAAAGTTGCTTTGAACCACAAGGTTGGTGGTTCAAGCTGACCAGCTGCTCCTTGAAAACCCTATACAGGGTTGCTGTGGGTTGGAATTGACTTGAGGGCATGCAACAGCAACATTCACATGTGTTTGAGGTAATTGAAAATACCATGGCTTGGGTCAAGCGCGCCTTAGTCCTCAAACTGACATCTTTGCTCTTCAACATTTTAAAGAGGTTTTGTGCAACAAATTTGCCTAATGCGATACATCATTTGGTTTCTTAACTGTTGCTTCCAAGAGTGTCCATGGTTGAGCCTAGAAAATGAAGTCTTTGACAACTTCAATCTTCTCGCCATTTATATCGCTGTTGTTTCTTGGTCCAGTGGTGAGGATTTTTGTTTTCTTTTCATTGAGATACATCACAAAAGATCTGAGGAAATTAAAGGTTTGACCTAATACAGCAGGCTGATTTTTATGTTGATCATTTTGGATGGCCCATGGATGACATAAATTTTGGCAGAAAAACGTTTCCCCATCCCTGCTATACAGGTTCAGTGTGATTCCGAATTATGCTCTAATAAGTTAATAAGTGAGTTCTTTTTTCCTAGTTTTATTATTTTTTTTATAGCAGCTTTTAGTGATATATAGTTCATATACTGTACAGCCACCACTTAAAGCTTACAATTCCAGGTTTCAATGATTTTTATATGTTCAGCATTAATACACCATCAACACAATCAATTTTAGAATGCTGTCATTACCCCCAAAGAAACCCAGTACCCATTAACTAATGCTTTCATTTCCCCTAGCTCTACCCGCAGCCCCTGGCAACTACTAATCCATCTTCTTTCTATGGGTTTGCCTTGTCTGGACTTTTTAGGTAAGCAGAATTATGCGATATAAGCTGGCATGCCACCATGTATCTACAGTTTGTTTTTATTGTTTTCTTAGCATAAAATTTTCACAGTTCATCAACTTTGCACCAAGTTCAAGGGGGCTTCCCAAATTTCAGGGAAAATGGAATGGAAAGATCATGGAAATTTTAGATGAACTTTCCTGTTTCTATGCCATCGGAGACCTAATGTGGCGCTATAGGATAAACACTGGACTGTTAACCACAAGGTAGGTAGTCCAAACTGACCAGCCAGCAGCTCCTCTGAATCCTTATACAGGGTCACTATGAATCTGAACCGACTCCATGACACTTGACAACCCCAGCCACAGTATTCCACTGAATGTCTAGATTGCATCTTATTTATCCATTTGTCAGTTGCACGTTCTGTCGGTTTCCGCTCTTTCGTTGTTATGAACAATGCTGCTATGAACATTCATGGACACGGTGGCTTTTATGCGGGCATGTTTCCCTTTCTCTTAGAGTAGAAGTGCTGGGTCACACAGTAACTCTTTGTTTAATCTCTTGAGGAACTGCCAGTCTCTTTTCCAACGCCTTCCTTGGTTTATTGACAACTTTAATCTGCTGTTGAACTAAGCAGGCTGCCTGCCACATGCAGCTTGGCCAGGGAGAAAAGTAAGCACCATGTACCTCCAAGCCAAAATGTCTACAATTCCTAAAACATCCGAGACCGATGCTCAGTGTGCTATTTGAGTAGACTTAAGTTGGTCCTGGATCTCCACACCTGATCTTCTTGCTTTTGACTTATAAATGATTCATCATTATCCATTTCATTTATGATTATGGGCTGTCTGTTTAACCTAACTGGGAGTAGCCAGACATATTCCCATCCACAGTATTTTTGGCCTGCAGTTTCCAAATAGCTAAAATGTTAAGCATTTAGTGGTGGCAGTTCATTAAGCATGCACTCATTTTTGCTTTTACTCAGCACCCGCTGTGAGCCAAGCCCTGTGCTAGGAGTAGAGATGAACAGATGCAGAAATACAGCTTGTGAAGCAAGGCACCAGGGAATGCACAGTGTAAACACCATTGGAATCCCCCTACTAATGAGTGCCGACTGCATCCAGATCCTTTACCCTGCAGCTACGGTTAGCTCTGCTTGCTAACTTCTCAATTATTGCTGTTGTGGGAAGTTCAAACCTACCAACTACTCCTCAGAAATGCTATACTACATATGGTTGCTATGAGTCGGAACCGACTCAACAAACACTTAAAAACAACAACAACATGGCTTATTATCAGCCACACAGGCTAGACTACTTCTTCAGGTGGGGCTGCTGGTAATTGAGAGAGAGCATTTTACATAGTGACTTCCAATGAGCAAAACTAAAATGAATTCAATCTGTTCATGCCAGCCAGGTCAGTGATGGCTGAGGGGGCTCCGGTGACCTCTCACAGTATATTCTGAGCTCAGTTTCATTTGGGAAAACCATAAAAACCTGTTCATTCCTGAGAGTCTACCCAAACCCAAACCCACTGCCATAGTTGGTTTTGATTCATGGAAAGCCTATAGGACAAAGCAAAACTGTCCCAGGGGGTTTCTGAAACTGTAAATCTTCCTGGGGACAGGCAGCTTCTTTTTCTCATGGAGTGACAGGTGAGTTTGAACCGTCAACCTTCTGGTTAACAGTCCAACACTTAATCTACTGTGCAACCCAGACTCTTTCCTATAGTGATGATGGTATTGTTGTTAAGTGTCTTTTCATCTGTTTAAACTCATAGCAACCCTGTACAGGGCTTTCTGAGGAGTGGCTGGTGGGTTTGAACTGCCAACTTTGTGGTTACCAGTCCAGTGCTTTTCCTTCAGTGCTGCCTTAGAACTCCTGAGGTATAGACTTGCTAAATGAAAGTTCTACTGTAACTGTTATTAAGTACTGTGGAGTCAGTTCTGACTCGTAGCAACCTTATGTAGTATTTCCAGGGAGTGGCTGGTGGGTTTGAACCACCAACCTTACAGCTAGCAGTCCAGTTCTTATTCTACTGTGCTACAACAGAACTCAATTCAGTCATTGTTGTTCTATCTTTGAATCAGTTATGTTTCCAGGCTGCTTATAGGAGACCTCCACATGCAGGACCCACATCCCCAAAAACTTGCTCCACAGCTGTCACGTGGAGGCCTACTCATAGTGACCCTGCAGGATAAGTAGAACTGCTCCCTGGGGTGTCCAGGGCTTTAATCTGGTGGGTCTAAACTGTAGACTTTGTGGTTAGCAGTCAAGAGCATTGAATTACTGAACCACCACCAGACTCCCTCTGGAGGGCCCATGAGCACATCAGATTCTACTGGTACTGAATTCAATTCACAAATGATCCACCAACTCCACCCTGATTCCAGCCCCCTGAGTAATTTCTCCTCCTGTTTATGGTTCCTATTTTAGTTAGGCACAGATGCCTTTTCCTGGGCTGGTGCCCACATCCCAAACTTGGGCATGATTCTTGCTTCTTGCTCCATCTTCCCTCACTTAACTACTAGTTGGTCTGCAAGTCTTAGGGATCTGCCCCCCACTGTCTCGGTGACTGATTCATTTCTCTCCATCCCTGTCTCTTCTCTTATTTCTTAGCCGCCATTGTCACTCTTCACTAAGTCTACTGCTTACCTGTCATCTAGAGTCTGTAGTCTGTACTCTGCAGAACCACAAAAGGAGCACTGTAAAGCTCAGCAATACCAGCCATTTCCCTCTTAGGATTTCTCTGTGGATAGTAGCTCTGGTAGCGTACTGGTTATGAACCGGGCTGCAAACCTTAAGTTCAGCAGTTTGAAACTACCAGCTGCTCCGCAGGAGAAAGATGAGGCTTTCTACTCCCATAAAGATTTACAGCCTTGGGAACCCTGTGCAGGGTCGCTATGGTTCGGAACCAACTCGCTGGCACTTAACAACAGCAGTCATTGCCACCAGGGACCATCCAAATGCATTAACATGGCTGAGCACCCCTTTCATGGCCAAGGCCCTTTGGACCCCTTTGGCTTCATTTTTAGCTTCCCCCTTGCCTGTACTATAAGTTGAAGAGAGCTATACCAAACTTCTTCCCTGCTAATGGAACTGAATGTGCCATGTTCTCTTACAAGAATGACTTGGCATGAACTGAGCCTTAAGAAGTACCTTTGCGATAACATCTGGCTTCTTGGATTTCTCTACTTATATTACTTGTTGCTGTTGTGTGTCTTTGTGCAGGCTCCCACTCATAGTGACTCCAAGGGAATGACTGGTGGATTTGAACTGCTGACTTTGCAGTTACCAGTTCAGTGCATATTCTACAACACCACACCAGGACTTTTAGAGGAATTAGGGGGTATGGATTCAGATGCTGTAGCAAAAACCCGAAGCAGAATTGGCCAAAATAGAATAGATGTGTGTTTCTCAATTGAGTAGATGCCCAGACGTAAAGAGTTCTGGGTAATGTAGTCGCTTCAATATGGCGGTACCCTGGTCGTTCTTCTCCAAGAACATAGACTAAGTCATCATGGCTCAAGATCCTCACACCTGCATCCCAGTCAGTGGGAAGGAGAGGGCAGATTCCTTCTCTTTACTTGTGCAAAGGGGCTGTTGTATCCACCACTTCTGCTTGTATTTCATTGATCAACAATTGGCCACATGAGTACGTCGAGCTCAAGGAAGATCAGAAGACACTGTTTTTCTTCAGGGGGGAAGGCAAACAGATATGTCTCTTACAGTCTGTTTTTTTGTAAAGGGGATCTGGAGAGAGAAGTCAGTGTTTCCTCCCAGGCATGTGCCATCTGGACTGAGTTGAGGGCACAGGAGCCCCATCATTTGTTGTCAGTGGAACAGATTGGCAAGCCCGTGATGTCAGGTAATGGAACTTCAAGATGGATAAAGGCCACCAGAAAGTGATAAAAAGTCAGTTCAGAGGGGTACTTTCCCAAGTAGACATAACTTGTATCTTCTTAATCTATATCTTGTGCCAAACATACTGGCAGACAGTGCAACATAGTGATTGAGAATATCAGCTTTGAACTCAGAAAGGTCTGGATGCTTCATTTATTAATGTCATGATAGGTAGAAAGTTCCTCAACTTTTCTGAGCCTCTTTTTCTCACAAGGCTGTAACGTGGATTAAATGGGATAGTGCGTACAAAACGCTTAACAAAAAGCCTGATGAGTAGTTTATAAATGATGGCTGTGCAGTGACCACTATTTAGACTTTTGTCACATTGTCATCTGTTCTTGCCGCTGCTAGAAATATAGTGGCCTAGGAATGGCTACTCATACCTTCATCTATCTCATTTTCTCATGAGGCAAGACAGAGGTGGTCCTGGAGTAGGAGCCTGTTGGTTTTTCTTAGTCTACCTTAGACATCAGGAAGCAGCCTGGAGAAGGATATCAAGCATAGGAAAATAAAGTACAGGGTCATTGAAAAAGAGGGAAACTCTCATCGACATCGATTGATACAGTGGCTACAAAAAGGACTCCACTGTAGCAATGGTTGTAAGGCTGATGCAGGCCCAGGCACTGTTTTGTTCTCTTGTACGTGGAGTTGCTCAAGGAGCTCTGGTAGCGTAGTGGTTACAAATTGGGCTGTTAACCTCAGGGACAGCAGTTCGAAACTACCAGCTGTTCATGGCAGAAAGATGAGGCTTTCTGCTCCTGTAAAGATTTACAGCGTCGGAAACCCTGTACAGGGTCACTATGAGATGGAACCGACTCCACGGCACATAACAACAACAACAAACATGAAGATGCTATGAGAGTTTCTGTGAGTTGGAACTCACATACAACTATCTGGCTGGAAGTACCCACTCCATTTCAAGGGATGGCAAATGTGGGTTGAAAAATCACCACATTGACCTACGCTCAGTAAATTCACAGATTAGAAACTAAGTCTTCAGCCCTGGATGGAGACGTATCTCAGTTGGAATCTTACTGTTACCCTTGACTTACTGTTTAGCCTTGGAAGATACGCTTCGTGGCTCTTTTCTTCTAGTTTCTTTTTTAAACTTTATTGTGAATTGCGTGAAGGTTTGCAGAGCAACCCAGTTTCTCATCCAACAAATCATGCACATTTTGCTCCATGCTGCCATTCTCACAATGTAGCATGATGTTCCCCATTTTTTCCCTGGTCCTCGTCCTTGCATCCATTCATCCTTTTTCCCTGTGCCTCCTGCACTTTGACTTTGGATAAATACTGCTTGGTTTTTTTTTTGTTGTTGTTTTGGGTTTTTTTTCTCAAATGGTTGATTATCCTAAAGTTTGCATACCTCCCTGGTGTTATTTTTCCCTACTAGATTTGCCTGTTGTTTGGCTGAAAACAAGTCACCAGACTGAGTTCAGTTCAGAGCCTAAAGGATGGTACTAAGGACTACAGTCCCAGGAGTTTTACTCATCTCCTGGTCTTCCTCATGAGTTTCAGCCTTGTCCCACATCCCTCTCCTCTCTTTCCAAGTCTCTATCTAAGTGATCCTTGCATAGCAGTTGGCTGTGGTAACCAGGTACCATCTAGTTCTTCTGGTCTCATGATTGCTGATGCATTGTTCACATAGTCCATCAGTACATTGGACCAGATCTCTCCATGGGTCTTTGATTCTCCTCACTCTTCTTTGCTTTGGATGGGGAGCGGTCAATATATTTACCTCAGATGACCACTCATGAGCCTTCAAAAGCCCAGTCCCTGACCTCTCTTAGCATCAACTTTTGATTCTGTAAGTAAAAATAATATTAATAGTTACTTCATAACGTTACTGGATGCAATAACTGTGATCATTCACATAAAAAAGTGCATAAAACAGTTTCTGGTATATTGTGCATGCTCAATGAATGTTAAGCTTGTCCTGAACTGCCCTTCCTTTAAATGGGAATAGCAGTGCCAATAGGAACAGAAAGGAAGGGATAGAAAGAAGAGAAATGTCTCAGGCACACTTGAAAGTAATTGGTAATGATCAATGGTGGAGGTCTGTCAGACAGAGATGTCTAGCATGACTAGGATTTTGGATTGACAAATTACTTATTTGATAGAATCATTCACCATGATAGGAAAAACAAGGGGAGGAGAAGATTTGAGAGGATGGCAATGAAATTCAACATTAAATCAGTTGACGGTGGGTCGATTCTGACTCCTTGACCTTGTGTGTTTGAGTATAGAACTGAGTGAGTTTCTTAGGGTTTTCAATAGCTGAGTTTTCTTTTGAGGTGTATCTGGGTGAACTCAAACCATCAACCTTATGGTTACCCAGTGTGTTAACCATTTTCTTTATTCAGGGATTCCGAGTTTAATATTAGAACTGATGGATTTTAAGTTGCCAAATGATATACTCATGGAGAAGACAAGCAAGCTTTGGATAGTTGGGTCTGGAACTTGTAGAAACACAAAAATAATCAAGTTTCCCCCTATCTGCCTAATCCCAAGACATCTATTTAGGAGTGGTTTTATTCTGAAGTCATTTGCCACATCTCTCTTGAGACTAAGTGGTTTCCCAATAACTTGGGCCAATGGAGCAATGTATGATGGTCCCAAAGGCCCTCAGTTGCATTTATCTGGGTCAGCAAAGTCACATTTAGGAATACTCACTCTGAGTGACACTCTGTGGACCTTTCATTCAGGCAGATATTGAAGTGCTTGAGATGAATTGAAATCCATCCCAGGAATTGCTAGGTGAGAAATGAGAAGTCTGAAAATCAAATTGCAATGTACTTAGACAGCCTTGTTGTTGTTAGGTGCCATGGAATCAGTTCCAGCTCATAGTGACCCTGTGTACAACAGAATGAAACACTGACCAATCCTGTGCCATCCTCACAATTGCTGTCACACTTGAGTCCATTGTTGATACTACTGTGCTTGTCCATCTCCTTGGGTGTCTCCCTCTTTTTCTCTATCTTTCCATTTTACCAAGCATGATGTCCTTCTCCAGGGATTGGTCCTTCATGATAATATCTCCAAATTATGAGATATGAAGTCTGTCTATCTTGACTTCTAAGGAGCATTCTGACTGTACTTCTTCCAACACAGATTTGTTTGTTCCTCTGTTGGTCTATGGCACCTTTACTATTTACTCCAGCACCGTAACTCAAATGCATCATTTCTTCTACAGTCTTCCTTATTCATTGTCCAATTTTCACATACATATGAGATTATTCAAAATACCATGGCTTGGGTCAGGTGCACCTTAGTCCTCAAACTGACATCTTGACTCTTCAATGCTTGAAAGACATCTCGTGCAGCAGATTTGCCTAATGCAATATCTCATTGGATTTCTTGACTGCTGCTTCCATGAGTGTTGATTGTGGGTTCAAGCAAAATGAAGTCTTTGAAAACTTCAGCCTTTTCTCCATTAATAAGGATGTTTTTTATTGGTCCAATGGTGAGGATTTTTTTTTACATTGAGGTGCAACCCATACAGAAGGCTGTGGTCTTTGACCTTCATCAGTAAGTATTTCAGGACTCCCTTGGTGTAACTGAAATCTGTACTACCTGGTATTTGGGTGAGAAAGAGGCTCATCCAACAGAGTACCTGACCTGACGGCTGTAACTAGCACCTGACATTTCTCTTTCAGGTATAAATAATTATCTTTCACATCCATGGCATCCACAAAAATAATCAAGTTTCCCCCTATCTGCCTCCTCCTGATCTTTAGAAAGCCTTTCCCTTACAATTTATGCCTTTTTTCCTGCATCTTTTTTTGGTTTGCATTTCAAACTGATGTTTGGCTGGAAAAGACGAGAAAGCCAAGCAAACATTTGATGCCATATAATTAAAGGAAATTCATTTCAAACTTGCATGGGATTCTGGGGAGAGGGTGATATTTTACTGCTTGCATTTGTTTCCTGTGGCTGATCTAACCAAGGGCCAAAATATGAAGGGCTTAAATGAACACACACTGATTACCTTACAATTCTGTAGGTTAGAAGTCTAACATGGTACCACTGGACTGAAACCATATCATGACATGGCTGGTTCCTTCTGGGGGCACCAGGGAAGAATCCATTTGCTTCTTTTTTCCAACTTTTAGAGACTACCTGTGCGTACCTTGGCTCTCTGGGCCCTGCTTCCTCCGCCTTTAAAACCAGCTCAGTTGCATCTGACAACATATCTGGGGTCACATTTCCTTCTGTCTCTACTTTTAAGGGTCGTTGTAACTAATTGTAGACGTCCTGGAGTGGGTCTGTGGGTTACTGTGCTGGACTGGAAGGTTGGTTTGAACCACAAGGTTGGCAGTTCAAGCTCACCAACTTCTCTTTGGAAACCCTATACAGGTCGCTATGAGGTGGTACTGACTGGACAGCTCTTAACACCAACTGCAACATGATAACACTGTAGCCCAGATGGCACTGTGGTTCAATGCTCAGCTGCAAATCTAAAGGTTGGTGGTTCAATCCCAGCAGCCACTCTGCGGGAGGGTCTGCTTTCATCAAGATTGTCATTGTTGTTGTGAAGTGTCGTCGAGTCGGTTCTGACCCATAGCGACCCTGTACAGGGTTTCCAAGGAGCTTGAACCGCTGACCTTGCAGTTAAAGATTGTTGTTGTTGTTAAGTGCCATCGAGTCGGTTCCAACCCATAGCGACCCTGTATAGGGTTTCCGAGGGTGTGAATCTTTATGGGAGTAGAAAGCCTCATCTTTCTCCTGCAGAGCAGCTGGTAGTTTCGAACCGCTGACCTTAAGGTTCGCAGCCCGATTCGTAACCACTATGCTACCAGAGCTCCTTCCTTAGAAATCCTATGTGGCAGTTCTGTCCCGCCCTATTCGATCAGAATCAGAATCAACTTGACACCCTTGAGTGTTTTGGTTTTGGTGACTGAATTGGGTCCACCTGGATCAGCAACTTATTTTAAGTTCAGCTGACTGGCATCCTTACGTAATCTGCAAAGTGCCTATAGCCAGTAAGGTTATATTGTAACAGGGTTTTAGGATTCAGGCAGAGCATCTAGGAGGTGTGGAGGGGTGGGCATTATTCTGTCTGTTACACCTCTCTGTGAATTCAGTTGCTCTTGATGCCACTCAGAGAACCAAGTAGACTGGTGTGTCTGAATTTTCTTCAATTTTACCCTGATTTGGGACTTTCCAGTGAATAAAATGCAGCATAATTGGACCATTGTTGTGTTGTTGTTGTTGTTACATGGTCCTGACTCATAGAGATCTTGTATGGGGTTTCTGAGGCTGTAAATCTTTGTCATTAAGTGCCGTGGAGTCAGTTCTGACTCATCGCAACCCTGCACAAGGTTTCCGAGACTGTAAATCTTTATGGGAGCAGAACGCCTCATCTGTTTCCCATGGAACCACTGGTAGTTTCGAACTGCTGACCTTGCGGTTCACAGCCCAATTCGTAACCACTACGCTGCCAGAGTTCCTTTACAGGAGCAGAAAGTCCTGTCTTTTTCCCCACAGAGCAGCTGATGCATTTGAACTACCACCTTGGGGTTAGCAGGCCAGTGCTTATATTGTACAGCACCATCAGCACTCTTAATTGGAACATCAGTCACAATATCTATGTGTATATTTTTCTGATAATGTGTGAATATGTATATAGGCTCATTTTTCTCTCTGCAGGAACGTTAGAATGTATCTATGTCCTTTCCAATGGGGAGGTTAGAATGAAAGGAAAGAAAACGCTGTTTGTTTTGCAATTTCAATACCACTCCCCTAGAAATGGCTCATAATTCTGTGTAGATTTGTTGTTGATATCAGTCAAGTTGATGTGTCACTTCTGACTCACAGCACCCACATGTGTGCTGGGTAGAATTTCTCTGTAGAGTTTTCATGGCTGTGACCTTTCAGAAGTTGATAAGGAAGCCTTCTTCCCAGGGGTGTCTGGGTGGGTTCCAAACTCCTTTCAGTTTGTTCTTAAGTGCTGACCTATTTGTACCATGCAGGGTCCCATTCATGTAAATTTAGAGTTTTATTTAAATTCCCCTTAAATTTTATTTAACTTTAAATTTTATTTAAATTCTGTATTTTCTCAAGGACATTTCAGACCATGGAAGACCCTTTACACCAGTTAGTAAATAAAAATCTCTGTCTTATATGAGGGGGCTTCAAAACTTGCATGGAAACATGGAATTAAAGGTTAATGGAGTTGGTTGATGATGCATGGAGGGGATGTTACTATGGCAATGAAACGATATACAATAGGATGAATGTAAAGCTCATGTTCTCCCATGTAAACCATCACATAATTCACAATAAACCATTGGAAAAAAAGATAATGGACAATTTTCACAAATGTTCAGCAACCGTCTCGTGTTAGCTGTGCATCCTCGCCAAAGTCACACTGAGCCATGGATCATCTCCAAATCTCTTTTCCCCCCAGTCTCTGTTCTGCAAACAACCAGCAAATGCCAGCCCAGAACCAGGCACTGTCGTAGGTGCTGACAAAGGCCAACACATTCGTGTTCAACAGAGTTGATGCTTTACTTAGGAGAGTCTGGGAAACCATGTCAACAAGTGCATCTCTTATGGGACACCAGATTAGGAAGAAAAGTGAGGAGATGTAACAAAGAGCTGAGAAGACTGGTCCAGGTGACAAGTTGACAATGAAATCTATGGAGGTGGAAGATTCGACAGCTGTGGATGGATCTTGTTGCCTTCGTGTTGATGCCAACTCATGTGGCCCTAGGGAACAGAGTACAACTGCCTAGAGGTTTTCCAAAGCTGTAAATCTTTATGGAAGCAGAGTGCCTCATCTCTTCCATGGAGTAGCTGGTGGGTTCAAACCATTGACCTTTTGGTTAGCAATGACAAGCCTTTAACCACTGAACCATTAGGGCTCCTTGTGGATGGATACCAGGGCAGAGGTTAGGGGGCCTTCCAGGGGAAAGACCCCTTGATTGCAGACTTCTGGCTCTGAAGATGTGTGAGAAGAAACTTCTGCTGTTTTGAGCCACTCAGTTCATAAGACTGTGTTTGTTTAGTTTGCAAAACAGAACGAAGGAAGTTGTGAGAGATGGAAGCCAGGACAAAGGGAGAAGGAAGACAGGTGTGGAGATCTGGAAGTGTTGATACTGGAAGCTAACAAATGTCTGTATCGGTCTCTGAGCACTTGGACCGTGACCGTGACACACAGAACACCAGAGAGCACATCCCAGAGTTCCCCTCTGTTACCACTTCGTTTCTGAAAAACAATTGTTTCTTTAAAACCTGAAGAAAAAAGAAAGAAAGAACGAAATCTCAAGATGTTAGTATTTTAACAGGGCTGACCTTGGATTGGATTGATATTTTAATAGCTGTATTTACTAATGATCACAAATGATGTACCACCGTGAACACATGTTTTTAAGAAGCTGTAGCTTGAGGATGACCTGTAGGCAAAATATTACTTCAGGAAAGTGCTGAATTAATTTTTGGGTGAAACATTAAACAGCTTTGATTTTTATTCCTGGAGGGTAACGTATGTGGTGAGAGGTAAGCTAGAGAAATAACTTTGGAAAGAAGGTATTTGGAGAAGAAAGTATGAAAAAGGCAGAAAATGTGTTAAGCATCTCAAAATTTGATGCGTGAACTCAATGAAGTGTTTAAACCTCTGGGCAGAGTGCTTTGGGAAAAACTAAACATCTGACTGCCAAGCATGTGGACCCATTCTGCTCCTACATGTCTCCATCGTAACACGGCTTATGTGGAATGGAGTTGTCTCTTGTCTCTCTCCTCACTGGTCTTGAGAACACACTTGTCTTTATCCCCAGAGCTCAGCACTGTGTCCTCTAAAGTAATCTAAAATCAGTCCATTTCTTCTCTGTACTGGTCAGCAGCTTAATCCACAGAGCTCTCGGCATTAGTTTAATTCACTGAAATGATCTCTGATCTCCCATCTACTCTCCACTTGGCCATTCCATTCCACTCCCCTTTAGCAGCCAAGATTGCTGTATATATTAGGTGCCATTGAGGCCATTCTGCCTCACAGTGACCCTATGCTCAATGGAATAAAATACTCCCAGTCCTGCACCCTCCCCACAGTTGTCATGTTTCAGCCCATTGTTGTAGCCTCTCTGCCAGCCCATCTCATTGGGGATTTTCCTTTATTGCATTTGACCCTCTTTTTCTTCCTCTAATTCACTGACAGTCCTTTTTCAAGGGCTGGTCCCCCCAGATAATATATACAAGGTATGTGAGTGAGATACAGTCTTACCATCCTTGCTACTAAAGAACATTCTGGCCCCACTTCTTCCAAAACAGATTTGTTTGTTTTTCTTGCAGCCCATGGTACCTTTCAGTATTCTTCATTAACACCATAATTCCAATGGATTTATTCTTTTCTGTTCTTCCTGGTTCATTGGCATGTTAGACATGCAAAAGTCGCATTCAGTCTGAAGGAAATCAAGTTCTGATTACATGCTAGGAATCTTGAAAAAATGATGCTATGTAAAATATGGCAGACAGAAAAGGACAAATATAATGTGAGCCCATGTGAGCCCACTTGCATTCAGTATCTAGAAAATATCCCACTTATAAGTAGTATCTAGAAAATATTCCACTTACATGCAATATTTACAGAATACCTCACATATATTCAGTATCTAGAAAATACCCCACTTATATGCAGTATCTAGAAAAGTACCCCACTGAAATATAGCATCTAGAAAATACCCCACCTATATGCAGTGTCTAGAAAATACCACACTTATCTGCAGCGTCTGGAAAATACGCCACTTACATGCAGCATCTAGAAAATAACCCACTTATATGTTGTATCTAGAAAATCCCTGACTTACATGCAGTCTCTGGACTAATGCAGAGAGGCCAAAGCTGAATCATGATTACCAAGGCCTAAGGTAAGTAAGGCGTGGGGGTCATTGCTCATGGGGCACTGGGCTTCTGTGAGGAATGATGGCACTTGTGAAAATAACAATAAGTAATAGTTAGACAGTGAATGTGATTAATGTCAGAGTTGTAGGGGTGAAAATGGTTAAATGGCAGATGTTTTGTTGCATATACTTTACTACAATAAAAATTTAAGGCATGCAGTACTCAGCCTGTCACTGAAACCCCCTCCCACCATGACCTTACTACTCAGATTCTTTCATTTGACTTAAGGACACAGTCCCCAGCAGGTGCTCAGAACTTAGCCCCCAGCTCCATCTGTGCCAAGAGTTCTCCAGACCTTCATCCTCTCTGTCCATCCCGTCTCATTCTCTCCTAAACAACTCTAGCCTCCTTTTGCTTTTGGTCCATCAGCTTCTCACAAACTCAGCGTTAACCCCAGATAGTACTACAGCTGGACCCCTCTTATATCCTTCCATAGTCGGAGTTGCCTTTGTAGCTCTGATTGCAACTACAGTTAAATCATCAGTGACGGGCTGGTTTATTCATCTGTACTCCCCCTAGAACGTAAGCTCCCTCCACAGGGACGGAGCCTACATCAGACTGGCACCTGTCCCCTGAGTCCCTGGTGCCTAGTGCAATCACACCACACAGCTGGCAGTCCTTACAGTGTGCTGACTGCTCAGTTCTTTATACGCTGCTGAGATGCCTGAAATGCCCATTTCCCCGAAAGAGGAGAAGTCCATGGTCTTCTGTCTTACTCTTGGTGCCATTGTGGGCGTTCTCTTCTGGAGACCATCGCTAACCCACCAGAAAACCAACTCAAAGAGCAGAAATGCCCCCTTGTGCCACAGCTGGATGTGGGACTTCAGCATCCACAATACCTTTGTGATTCCAAGGGCTCCCCTGTACACCTGGGACTCAGTCAGTGCCTGGTGGGACTGGGGGCTTTGACATCTGCTAAGTTTCTCTGCACTCAGTATGTATCACACAATCCTCAAACACAACAAAGGGAGTGCATACAGAAGAGGAAATGACTTAGAGAGCACACCAATCTAATGAAGCCATACTGCTCAATCCGAGTGGTGTCGCCCCCATAAAAAAAAGAGACGTAGGCTAATGTAATTTTCTCAAAGTCCCTTATAAAGCATTGTCCGCTGTAATCCAACTACAGTTATGAAATGGCTTTATCTGGAAAGGTCCCGAAGGGCTTACTAGCCTGAAAAGGAAGTATCAAGTAGACACCAATCTCAAGCCACCTTCAGTGCACTTTGATGATAAGGTCTGGGAAATGTGTGGCAGCATAGTAGCCGTCTCATAAAGCAGATAGCAGCTTATCCCGTTAAAGCTTCAGGGAGAAGTGAGGACAGAGTGGGAGCGACAAGGTAATCACCCACATTGGAGAAGCGTCATGTGAGCTTTCTGTATTAATAAGGGCCATGACTTTCTCTTCACCCACCATGTGAATGTAAGTGGATGACTTCTGTCAACATCACTGCCCCCCTTTGAAAGAGCAGGCAGATAGTCAGCTCATAACTTCTTCACACAGAAAGGGAGAAAATGTGTGTAAAGCTCCCAGGTTTTAATGGAGGTCAAGGCCGCCAGGGAAATTTAAAATCCATGCCATTTAAAAAATAGTTACACATAACATCCTGCAGTTTATCTGACAATTAAGATTTCTTCTCCCACCCAACTTCTGCTTAATCCGTTGCTGGCAAAATGGTGGCTACAAGATTTCTCATTGTCTTCATCTGTTGTACTGAGAAAGGACAGAACCTGGTGGCGGTACCAGCTCTCAATGTGTTAACCATCATGGAGGGAGATGGCTGTTTGAGGAGGAATGTCTTTCTTGATTAACTTCTAAGAACATCACCTCACTGGGAAACAAGATGTGAAAGTGGAAATAGCAGACTATGTCCTTCCAGATTGTCAAATAAAGTCCCGTCCAGCAATGCAAAGGACAAAGAAGTAACAACCGTCCCTTCAAGGACACTTAAGGGATTTGTTCTCTAACTCAAAACCATCCTTTCCATTCCAATCTCTCCTGTCCTTCTTTTGCTTCCAGCCCAAATTCCTCCCTCTCTTTATCCAAACTTGAGTCCACAGTCTCTTTTAAAAGCCTGGGAGTTAGGTTGGCCAACAAAGTGTTCTTCTGAGGAAGTGGAAAACAAGGAGACAAGTTGAGAGAGACGGAATTCTCTAGCAGGGAGTGGGGCTGCTGTTAAACTTTTAGTTCAGAAGGAGCTCTGGTAGCGTAGTGGTTACGAATCAGGCTGCAAACCTTAAGGTCAGCGGTTTGAAACTACCAGCCGCTCTGCTGGAGAAAGATGAGGCTTTCTACTCCCGTAAAGATTTATAGCCTTGGAAACCCAGTACAGAGTCGCTATGGGTCGAAACTGACTCAATGGCACTTAACAACAAATGTGATTATTCATTCACTTTTCTATGGTGTGTTAGTTGTAAGAGGAAGTTGGAAACTAGCAATGGAGTCATCCGGTGGAGCCAGGTGCCCATCATGCAGAGTTAAAGGAGTTTAGTCCACTCCATGGACCATTCCGAAGTACACTTAGGGGGACAGGCTAAGAAGTGTCTAGTACTGTGGTAAGCGCTTAACATTACATCAACCTGAGAAGTGTTTCTCCTCATGTTAGTTTCTACTCATAGTGATCCTGTGCACAATGAAAGGAAATGCTACCTGGTCAAACACCAGCTTCATAATCGTGTTGTGTTTGAGCCCATTGCTGCTACCTCTGTGTCAGTCCATCTCATTGGGGGCCTTCCTCTTTTTTGCTGACCGTCTACTTTACCAAGAGGAATGTCCTTCTCCAGGGACTGGTCCCTTCTATAACATGTCCAACACATGTTTGTTCTTTCTTCTCATTCCTCTCCACCATTGTATGTTGTTGTTGTTGTTGTCAGGTGCCATCGAGTCGGAACCGACTCATAGCGACCCCATGCACAGCAGAACGAAACAATGTTCGATC
>NW_006408555.1:6314352-6326136 GCF_000296735.1 Chrysochloris asiatica | reverse complement strand
CATCCTGACTTCTAAGGAGCATCCTGGTTGTACTTTGTCCAATGCAGAATTATTTGTTCTTCTGGCAGTCCATGGTACTTCTTCTCCAACACCATAACTCAAATGCATCAATTCTTCTACAATTTGCCAAATGGTGATTTTCTAAGTAAAGGATTCTTATGACTTTTATTAGGAGCCCTGGTAGCATAGTGGGTTGTGTGTTGGGCTGCTAACCATGAGGTTATCTGTTCAAATCCAACAGCCATTCCATGGGAGAAAGATGAGGCTTTCTGCTCCCATAGGGATTTACAGCCTTGGAAACCTTACACAGGATCACTGTGAGTCAGAACCGACTTGAAGGCATACAACAACAGCATGACATTTATTGAGCCCCGTTATGGCCTTGTAGATGAAGCACTGAATTGGTAACCTCAGGGTCCACCGTTCAAACTTACCAGCTGCTCTTGGAAATCCTATATAGGTTCACTGTGAGTGGGACTCAAATTGGTAGCAGTAGGTTTGATGTTTTTCAATCTCTTTTCAAAGAAACATTTCCCTTCTTTCCTAGTTGATTATTTCCATTTATGTATTTTCACCAGTATGGGTTCATGGATTATGCTTGCATTTTGGGGAGTAATCCATTACTATCATTAGTTCTGTTCATGCTCCAGCTGTCATCCTCTGTTTGGCCAGTGGGAGACCTAACATGCTGGTTCTATACCTAAATATTCTAACCCATCATCTCTTAAGTGCTTCTTCTGAAATATGACACCTTCCTGTCTTGAATCCTGTAGCCAAAGAGAGGGCCATTTTCCTAGAAGTCTCCAGACCCAGTTTTCCAGTTACTGTCTGCATTTACTGACGTACTCCTGAAATCCAAATGCTCTCAAGCTGGTGGTGGAGGAGAAGGGATTAAGTGGATCATGTCCCTGGGGCTCTTATTCTTGGCAAACCAGCTTGCTGAGAGGCACAAAGGAAGGCTCCTCAGTATTTCTCTATGCTTTTTCATTTCCCCATATTTTTATCATACTTTGCCTTTGTCTCATCTCTCATCTGTCAGTTTGTCATACTGTGGTGGCTGGCATGGTGCTGTGATGCTGGGAGCTATGCCCCTGGTGTTTCTAGGAGCAGTAGTTCACCCATGGTAGACTAGTTTCAAAAGAACTTCCAGATTAAAAATAGAAGAGGAAGAAACAGAGACTGTTCGTTCCTGAGGAATTGTTGTTGTTAAGTGCTGTACAAGGTTTCTGAGGAGCGGCTGGTGAGCTTGAACTGCTGACCTTGTGGTTCAAATCAACACTGCAATCTAGTGCATTAACCCACAACACCACACCAGAGGAATGAGCCCCTGAAAATATTTTGAATAGCAGTGAAACACTGTGTGATACAGTCCTGGCATTTGAGCCTCTCAGATTGGAAGGTACTTAAAATACAACTCAAGGAAGGCAGATTCCACAGAGAGTCGACTTTAATGACATGGATAGAACAGAGGTTTCAGGACCTTGGTTTATTGATGGGTCTTGACTCAGTATGACAAGAAACAGCTGTAAATATCCATTAATAATCGGAACGTGATTCCAGGAAAATTAGAAGTCATCAAAGTGAATTAAAATGCAAAAAGATCAATATTCTAGGTCTTAGTAAGCTGAAATGGACAGGTATTGATCATTTGTACTCAGACTATAGTATGGTATGGTGCTGTGGGTTAATGTGCTTAGACTGACTGCAAAGTTGGTTTGAACTGCTAGGTTGATTGCTCAAGCTCACCAGCTGCTCCTTGGAAACCCTATGCAGGGTCACTATGGGTCGGAACTGTCTTGGCAGCACTTAACAACAACAACAACAACAACGTAGTAGGGTCTACTACAATGGGAGTGAAAAATTCCAAGGGAATAGCATTATGGTCACCATCAAAAAGAACATTTCAAGTTCTATCTTGAACTACAATGCTGTTTGTGATAGGTTAGTATCTCTAGGCCTGCAAGGAAGACCATTGGATGCAACTGTTATTCAAGTTTAAGCACCAACCATAGCAAGTGATAAATTGTATAGCTGTGCTACTCTCATCGGTTTAAATTTCATCAAACATGCAATCAAGATGCATTGATAAGTATTGGAAATTGGATTGGAAAAGTTGGAAACAAAGGGATCAGTAGTTGGGAAATACAGCCTTAGTGTTAGAAAACAATGATGGAGAACACATGATAGACTTCTGGGGAATCAGTTACTTATCCCTTGCAAATACCTTTTTTTGACAACATTAACAGTGACTAATCACATGAACCCCTGGTTACGAATCGGGTCGCCAACCTTAAGGTCAGCGGTTCGAAACTACCAGCTGCTCTGCGGGAGAAAGATGAGGCTTTCTACTCCCGTTAAATTTACACCCTTGGAAACCCTGTACAGGGTCACTATGGGTCGGAACCAACTTGACGGCACTTAACAACAACAACAACAATCACATGAACCCCACCGAATAGGATACACAGGAATCAGATAGACTACATCTGTTGGAAGAGACAATGGAGAAGGTCAATGTCTTCAGCCAAAAGAAGACCAGGTACAGACTGTGGAACTAATCATCAGTTGCTAAATTGCAAGTTCAGGTTTAAGCCAAAGGAAAATAAACAAGTCCATAAGAGCCATATCTGCAGCTAACTTGGCAATCATAATTTTTCAATGTTTAAAATTCATTAAAATCAAACCCAGGGTCATTTTACAAGTCAAATGTTTGTTTGTTTGTTTTCTGTGAAAAATCAAGTCATATATATTTTAGGGTCTGTGAATCATACAGTTTTCATTTCAACTATTCACCTCTGCCATTGCATGGTGAAAGCCCCCATCAGCAACATGGAATGGATTGGGTGTGGCTTTGTTTCAATAAAACTGTATTTACATGAGCAGGCATGGGCTGAAGTTGGCCCTTGAGCCATAGTTGGTTGATTCCTGGTTTACACTGTGGTCTCTCTTACAACCTAAGCCTTCCTCAATGTGTGCTTTGCTCAATGGAGTGGAGGGACACAAATCAATGGAAAAAAGGACTCAAACATACTGATGAAGATGGTGCAGGGCTGGACAATTGTTGTTGTTAAGTGTCATAGAAGCAGTTCTGATGCAGAGCTACCCTGTATAGGGTTTCCAAGAAGCAGCTGGTGAGTTGGAACCACCAACCTTGTGGCTTATTCTGCAGCACCACACCATAAATTCTTTTTTATTTCTGTTCTACTTAAGGTCACTGTGAGTCAGAGCCAACTCAATGACAACTAAAACTACCATCCTGTGGAGAGTCCTAATTGGTTCTTGCCAATTGCTGCATAGCCCTAAGGATATGGCTTAAACCTGACTTTCTTGGAATAGAAGGCTTTGCTCTATATCATAGATTCAGTTCAATTACAGCATTTCCCATCACCTTCCCCATCCATCCCTTTTCCTAGCATCCATCGCTGTTGACTACGAATAAGTGTGTTGTTTCTGTCTTTCACAACTTGTTGCAATGATCACAGAGGAAGGCCTTTGATTTCCTGTGCTCCGGGCCTGGCACAGTGTAGGGATTTCTGCTGTAGGGATTCTCTAAACATGTGTTGAATGCCTAACTGAATCACAAAAGACTTTCACACAGAGTTGTGGGCCCAGTCTGCAGTAATCACTGTAGGTACGCCATTCCTTCCTCCAGTAGAGCTGATTGGTCTAATTTGCATTTGGGTGGTATCCAAACCAAAGACCAGCAGGAGCAGGTGTATAAATACCCCAGGTCCCTTGCCCCTTGGATGTGATAACTCTGATGCTCATGTTTTTAGCTAACTTCCAGAATTCATCAATAGTATTTAACCTCAATTTCCCCACAGTGAGAGTTGGTTTGCTTGCAAATCTTGTGTTGGCTGCTTTCTCCACCTTTGTTTTGTTCCCTATTCTCATACTGGGGTTTCTTTCATCTCCCAAATAAATGACATTTGCTTAAAATCTTCTGTCAGGGTTTGCTTCTGGGGAAGCCACACATAATCGTGTACCATCCCCGTAGGGTATGTATCACCACCCTCTATGTTTTTTAAATTAAGGAATGCAAGGCAGAGAAATTAAGTGGTTTTCCAAGGCCATTCCATGAATGCATGAAAGAATAGGGACCTATTCTTTCATGCATTCATGGAATGGCCTATACATCACCAAGTAGATCACTGTATTTAGATGAGAATGGAATGTAAAAAGCAGCGTATTTCTACCTACTGGATTATTTCCTCATAACTGCCTTGTGTGCCTTGCAGTGATCCCTCTTCTTGGATTTGTTGGAACAGATGGTCACATTTCTCCTATCAGACTTGCAGCAATTGATTCTTTTCAGGGCCAATAACCTTGGTCTGTTTGCAAAGATATTGTGCTCAGCAGATTACCTGTGAGGGTAGCCTCTTCAAGTGTCAAACACCTCAGTCCTCTAACCAGGGAATCTTCTGTTAATTGGCCCCAACTCCAAGTTTTTGGCAGAGATGCAGAGATATGGGCTTGGAACAAAAAATTGTCTAGCCCAGTGAAGGGGGTTCATGAGGTGAATGAAATAACTCCTAAAGCAAGAACTCAGGGTACCAGTTTCCTGAGGAGAACCGCCCCCCACCCCCCCAAAAAAAGACACTCCTGTTGAGTAGATTCTGACTCATAGCAATCCTATTGGACAAAGTAGGACTGTCCCATGGGCTTTCACAGACTGTACAACTTTACAGAAGCGGAGAGCCTCTTCTTTCTTCCACTGAGCATCTATCTGATGGGTTTGAATTTCTCACCATTTGGTTTGCAGACCAATGCTTAACATGGGTTAAGTTTCCTTACCTGAGGAGAGTGAGAGGTTAAAGGCATGTGGGAAATAGACCAACACAAGGTAGAGAAACAGCCACTGACCAATGTTGGTTTCCCTCTGGAGTCCTGCTGTGGACAATGGGATTGGGCACACCTCACTGAAATTTTTCAGGGCATGTTTGGGTGAGAAGGAGAGAGCCATAGAAAGGTGAGCCAGGGGAAAAGGAATCTGTTTGTTCAGCTCTCCTTCTACAAAGGTTCTTGGACCTGAGTCCCATTTCTCAGGGTATTCTGTCCAGCTCCAAGTGTAAAAAGTCTTCATCTAAATCGCCTATATCTGGGATCCTCCATCTCTGAAGCCAGGTGCTCTTGGCCTGTTATTTCCACTCTGAGCTCTTTCTGTGGGAAATTGACCAACACAAGGTAGAGACACAGCCACTGCAAATCACATATACAAAACACAATCCTAGGAGAAATCAAGCAATTCCATATGAATTGCCAAGGACAGTGCCCATCACATCAGTACCTTGTTTCCCAGTGTAATTGTTACGGGAGGTGATGGTGTTCCAGCTGCAGTAACCAAGATGGGCATCTTTCTGTGAGTCCCTTTGGTTGGATCAGGGAACTGCTTACCAAGGCAAGTTCCCTACTCTGTGTACTTAAAACCCTAAGAAGGAGCTCTTTAAACTGCTTGCTGAAATTCCTAACAAATATCTCCCGCAGTTCTGCATTTACCATTCTGTGTCCAAGCAGGAATTCAGGTCACTCAGCCTCTTGCTGATTTTAATGAACCCTTGCAGGCTTCCAAAGATTGCCCCTTTATTTCCGTTTTAAGTGTTCAGAACCTTCGCTTTAATGATCAAGTCTGAAGTCTTGACCCAGAACAATGTCAGTCTCATTATAGAATCTCAGAAACCACTGCTTCCTTTAAAAACATTTGATGATATGTTTTTTTTCCCTTGAGTCTCAGCACTTTCCCACTATTGTGGGTTGAATTCATTTTGAGTGATGAGCAGTACTGTCTTCACCCATTCTGGGAGTTCCTTTCCCATCTACCAATTCAGGCTCTGTATTTTCATTCTGAGGAACATTTTTCTGGGCATTTGTCTTGAGAAACTAAAGAAGCAAACAAATCTTGGGAGGTCTCCCTTGTTTGCATCCCCCTCCTCCACTCCTCACCTGCAAGTCACAGGGGTTGTGATTCAGCTCTGTGATCCAAACATAGCTTTAAAACCCATTTGGGTGTCCTTAGACTTTTTTCTACATGTCAGCTCATAGGAGATGCCACACTCCAGATGTCTTGTTTCTCCACTGTTCCCTTAACAAAACACATTAAACACCTACTGTGAGGCAGACATTGTGCTGGGCTTAGAAGATACAAAGAAAAACTAACTGTAGTTTCAACTCTCATTCAGTATTTGGTAAAATGAGAAATGTAAGCAAAGGAATACAAGGTAATGTGTAGCAATCTGCTAAGAGTTATTCAAGGGAGCTCTGTACCACCACCACCCCCCTTCCAAAGGGTCTGGGGAAGATCAGGTAAGGCGTCACTGAGAAGAGGATGTTTGACTGAGACTCTTCCTCCTACCTCTCCCTCCCTTCCTCTTTTCTTTCCTCCCCTCTTCTCCTCTTCTGTACCCTCTCATTTGCTCTTCTCACCTTTGTCCCTTCTTTCTTTTTAATACACTTTATTTTTCAAAGCATTCTTAGGTTATGGAACTATAGTACAGAAAGTACAGAGAATTCCCATACACAGGTGGATCCTGGAGACATTGTGGTATAGTTCCAGACTTCCCCAGTAAAGAGATCATCACGACAGATGGATTCTTATGAAATGTTTGGCTTTCCAGTGCATATACAAGTGATGCTCCCACTCCACAGTAGTCTTTGAAGTATGAACTGTTGTTGTTAAGTGCTATTAAGTTGGTTCCTACCCATAGTGACCCTGTATAGGGTTTCCAAGGAGTGGCTGGTGAGTTGGAACCGCCAACCTTGTGGTTCAAACTGACCTTGCTGTCCAGTGCTTTATCCTACAGGGCCGCAACAGAACTCCACACTGTAGATAGGGTCAATATTTTTACGCTGTAGGTTGTTGTTGTTGGTAAGTGCCTTTGAGTCAGTTTTGACTCATAGTGACCCTTTATAGGGTTTCCAAGGAGCAGCTGGTGAGTTTGAACCGCCGACCTTGTGATTCAAAAAAAGACAAAAACACCTTCGGTTGCAGTGCTTAAAAACGTGTGGAGTAGTGATAATATCAGCAACATGTGAAAACCAGACATGAAGTGAGCGAGCACATGCTGTTGGGAAAATGACATCAGTAGACTTGCTCAAAGTTCCAAACATTCGATTTGTAACGAAACACAGTTATCTGTAAAACTCATTAAAGGGAAGAGTGATAGAACATTTGCCTGGATCGTCTCTCTCCATTTCACAGTCTGGCCTGTGGGTAGCATGCATTCCTGTGCCACATGCCTCACAGCTGATGAAGCCAACATGACTCCTTAGCATTAATAAAGTTCACCATCCCATGCTTTGGGTTGGTGGATATGCATAAACCATGTGTCCATCTGTTCAGTAGGCTACAGAATAGTGTCACTGCCCTTAAATGTCCCTCTCTCCCACCTATTTATTCAACACTTCTTCTCGTTCTCTGAGCCCCTGGTACCCTCTGATCTGTTTATTGTCTAGAAATGCCAGGTAGTTGGGATTGATTGTGTAGTATGCACCTTCATCCAACTGGCTTCCTTCCCTTTGCTGGATCCATCTAAAGCACCTGTGTGTGTGCCTTTTTATAACTTGATGCCCATTGTTGTCTATTCTGACTCATAACTTGATAAACATCTGTTTTTACCCTCCGCCTCTTTACTAATTCCTGTCTTCATTCTATCCCCTTCTCTAGTCATATAGGCATCATACACAATTCATCCAAATGTGTTTTTGGCTTGTCCAGTATTCATGCAAAATGCCTATTGTCCTTCTGTCTGCATGCATTTAGTGTTCAAATTCATGCAAATGATGCTGTCTTCCATGCCTTATTCTATCCTTTCCTTCCTTTATCCCTTCCTTCCTATTTTGTATTGTGAATTGGGTGAAAGTTTCCAGGGTAAATTAGTTTTCCATTCAACAATTCATACCCATTTTGTTTCATGTCACTGATTATAATCCCCACAATGGACCATCACACATCCCATTTTTCCCCCGTGTCTCCTGTTTTCATTCCTCCTTTTTTTTCTTTCCTAACTTACTTTCTTTGACAAAGTACTCTTGTTAGAGGCATGAAGGCTGGCATGTGAACCTGGAGTCTGCCTCTTCTGCCATTGCACATCCTTCTAGATCATGCTTCCTCCACATTTCACACCCCACATCCTAATTAGGAATCCTAATCACCCTAACTCCCAACACTCCGCATAACTGTAGCAACAGACTTTAGAATCCACTCGAAGATCCATGTGAGTCACTCCTTGGATCATATACTTGGGCATGTTCTTAGCCTCTCTAACCCTCAGTGTCTTCCTTTGTACAAGGATAATGATACTTGCTGCTTCATAGGACTTTCCAAGAGATCATTAATGTGAAGTATCTGAAACAGTGATTGGTGCTTGGTCGCATAAGAAATATAATAAACCCACTACCATAGAGTCAGTTTTGACTCATAGCAAGCTATATAGGGCTTCTGAGACTTTACAGTCTTTGTAAAGAGCAGCTGGTCTCTTTGAACCCCTTTCATTGAGTTTAGCAGCCGAGTGCCTAATCCGCAGTGCCACAGGACTCCCTTGATAACGTGGTTAGCACCAAATAACCAACAGCAATCGTCTCATCATCACAGTAACTCTTATAATTTCAGTTATATAAAGAGTTCTGGTGGCAGAGTGGGTTATGCTTTGGGCTGCTAACTGCAAGGTCAGCAGGTCAAATCCACCATCCATTCCATGGGAGAAAGATGAGGCTTTCTGCTCCCATAAACAATTTACAGCCTCAGAAACCCTATGCAGGGTCACAATGAGTTGGAATCAACTTAAGGGCACACAACCATCACCAAACACCATATGTCTTAAATCTGAAGAGAGAAAATTTTAATTTCCTCCACAATGTATACTCATGATTACTCTCCCTACTCTCTTCTCTGGAGAATAATGCCTGGCCATGCATTTGTGTACTCCTTAAAGGCAAATCACTGCAGACATTATTTTTAGTGGAAGTGTCCCCTGCTTACTTACCCAGGTCCCTGAATGAAATTGTTCTTTCCAGGGTGGTTCACAGCCTAATGCAATTACAGAGCACTTGCTTTCCTGACTTCTTTGTTGCCAGCCCTCACCCTCTCCACTTTTCAAGATTGAATAATGTAGGAAGGGAGAGAAGAGGGGTCCCTCTAAAGGACAGAAATCAGCTCCTTACGAGTAATGCATCCTGAGAAGTTGGAAGTCCCTGGTCAGAGGTTAAGAGATAAAGTGAGACGACACAAAGGTACAGACAAGGGCAGGGAAACATCTTTGGGACTGAGCGTGCCCAGAACTGAAAAGTAGGTGACTCAGGATACCTTGAAGAAGGATCTTCATTAGATAGGCGTGTGGAAGAGGCTCACCGCAGAGACCCCAGAGTTAGAAGGTCTGGGCTCTGAAGAAGTTAACAAACACAGCTCTCACTTGTCTTGTTCAAAAACCTGCTTTGACTGGCAGATTTTCATTTTGGGAATTCCTAGTTCTCCCTCCTCTGTGTCTCCAAACTCTTTCCTCTTCCCTCTTACAGGATACATTGCCCTTCACTGTAATTGTGGACTCCCGAGCTGCTTTGCCTCGCTGTGGCAGCGAGGATATGGATACTGCCAAATTATGTCTCTGTCCACCCCTCTCCACAGCACGCTTTATTCTGTAGGGTTCAGGAATTCATTGCGATGACCACACAGCACTCAGACACCCTACTACAGTTATGGGGTTTATTAGGGATGGTCATAGGTTACAAATCAGGGTCAGGAAATGCTCAGGACAGTTGTTCCAGTCAGGAAAGGCTTTCCTCAGCTGTGCTTACAGGCAGGTCTCCTGGCACCTGGTCAATGTTACAAAGATTTTAGAGCTGCTAATAAATGCCCACAAGGCACACCACTCCACCAGAAGCTGCAACCTGAAGACACGTGGCTCCAGCTCTGTGGATCAGCAATCCCAGGTACCCCAACTAAGTTCCTGGAGGCATCCCATTCTAAAAGCTAGTCTCCTGCTGAGAGTCACTCATGTTTACTTGTTCCTTGGTCTGGGAAGCCCACCCACCATTGTATCTTGTGTTCTGGTTCTTGATTCTGCTATTGCTGCTCCTCAGCCTCTCCTCTGGTGTCACAACTTTCTGTACCTGGGTTGAAAAGGTTCAGTGCACAAGGACCTTGGTGTCCAAAGGATGCAATCCACTCCTGGCTTTTCTCTAATGATAGGTAGTGGGTCTTCCATTTTCCTGCTTCAGAGATGGCTCATTTTAAACCCAGATACCTTTTTACATTCACAGTTAACTTGGTTCACAGTCTCAACTGTATTGTATCATCCTATCAACTTCTTCTCCCAACTTTTTTTTCCCCTGTCCCATCAGGAAAAAGATGTTTGGTGGGAGTTTATGCTGTGGGGTCAGTTCCTACTCATAGCAACTCCATATACGAAAGCCTCATCTTTCTTTCATGGAGTGACTGGTGGATTTGAACTGCTGACCCCGTGGTCAGCAGCCCAACACTTAGTATTTCTTAGGATTATGGGTAGAGGAGCCATCTGAAGTAATCCAGCACACTATAGATACCAAAATAAACCAAACCAGTGGCCAATGAATCATTTCAGTGGTTAATTTCCCCCCACTTCATATGCAAATGAAAGCTAACTAAGAATAAGAAAGACCAGAGAAGAATTGATCCCTTTCAATTGTCCTGTTGACAAAGAATATTAACTACACCATGAACTACCTGAAGAAATGACAAATCTGTAGTGGAAGACGACGTGCAGCCAGGATGCTTTTTATAAGCAAGGATGCTAAGATTAGGAAATCTTAGCATCCTTGCTTATAAATCACAGAATTTTGATGTGATCTCAGAAGGGACCAATCCCCGGAGAAGGATATCATGCCGAAAGTGAAGCCCCTTCAAAGATGGATGCACACAGGGGCTACACTGATGGACTCAAGCATCCCCAATGTGAGGATGGTGTAGAACCACTTTGTGTCTTGTTCTCTTGCTCTTAAGATTGCTATGAGTCAGGACCAACTTCATAGCACCTAAAAACAACAGCAAGTGAAACACAAGCTTATATGTTTAAAATGGCTAAGCAATCTATATAAACTACCATAAATACGGATTTTGAGCGCTTATTACTTGTTAACACTGTGTGCAAATCTTAACCAACACCTCTCTTTTAAACCCACACATAACCTAGTAGGGTAGGCACTGGTTTCCATGTTTTCTAGATGAAGAAGCTAAGACCTAAAAATGGACTCAGTGACTTTTCCAAGCAAAACCACCACCACCACACCTGTTGCCATCAAGTCAGTTCCAACCCATGATGACCCCCTGAATGCATGCCCTGGAATTTTCAGTGACAGATATTTTGGAAGTTAATCACCAAGACTTTTTTTCCAAGGTACCTATGGGTGGGCTCGAACCTTCAACTTTTCTATCAGAAGCTGAGTGAATTAACTATGTGTGCCACTACCCAGAGTCTCTTTATACACAGCCAGAAGCCCCCCATCTTTATAAAATGTGTTATTTTCAGATGTTTTTGTTGCGATGAGCCGCCTTAGCTTCTCTGGTCTTCATCTTTCCACCTGATGGCTTCGTAATGGTCAAGAAAATATTTGTCTGTTTTGTTCTGTGGCTGGGTATTCATGAGCGACAAAAGGAAACAACGGTTTATTAAAGTCTTCGCATTTGGGATTTCTCATTGACTGCTCCCCTCGTTAATTGTATTGAGACACTTTTGGCACCTTGTTGTTGTTGTTAAGTGCCATCGAGTCGGTTCCGACCCAGAGCGACCCTGTACAGGGTTTCCGAGGGTGTAAATC
>NW_006408555.1:6312739-6314252 GCF_000296735.1 Chrysochloris asiatica | reverse complement strand
TAGTTTCGAACTGCTGACTCTGAGGTTCGCACCCTGATTCGTAACCACTACGCTACCAGAGCTCCTTGATGTCCTTGATAGCAAAAGGAAAAACTCCTCTCCTTCTGGATCTCTTCTCGCTTATTATTTGATATGGTGCATCCACCTTCTTCCACCACGTGTCCTCCTTTCATTTAAACATTCCTTGACCTTGCCTTGTCTTTAGTGACACTTTTTAAGATTCTAGCTCTATTGTGTGATAGACTGTTCTACAGTCTAGTTTTGTTGGATGCCTCTGAAGAAGAACCTTCTCTGTACAATCAAGTCAGAAGTCATTGACTGTCTGTCTCAGGGTTGGTACCATTTATTTTAATGTCTTAGTTAGTGTGGTATCTGACAGGCTTCTTCTCTTCAAAAATTGCATTTCCCCCCTTTATAATGAATATGTATCCTGGAAGAGGAGTCCTGGCATGGCGCTGTGGGATAATGTGCTGGCCTGCAAAGTCAGTTTAAACCACAAGATTGGCATTTCAAGCTCACCAGCTACTCCTTGCAATCCCAATACAGGGTCGCTATGAGTCAGAATTAACTTGAAGGCACTTAACAACAACTACAATAATCTTGGGAGAAGCTATCTAGAGATCGTGCAAATATTTTGCTTCTTACCATATTTAAAACATTTCCTCTATATTTCAGTGATTGCTTTTGCCACAAACATTTTGTTCTCTGTTATTTTTGTGATTAGGTGTCATAGAGTCGGTTCTGATTCATAGAGATCTTATGCACAACTGAACAAACACTGCCCGGTCCTGGGTTAATCTCACAATCATTTCTATGCTTGAATCCAGTGCTGCTATGCTGTGACAATCCATTCCATTTGGGGTCTCCTTCTTATTCGCTGACCCTCCACTTTACCAAGCATGGTGTCCTTCTCCAGAGACTGATCCCTCCTGATAATATGTCTGAAGTATGAGAGATTCAGTCTGGTCATCCTGACTTCTAAGGAGCATCCTGGTTGTACTTTGTCCAATGCAGAATTATTTGTTCTTCTGGCAGTCCATGGTACTTCTTCTCCAACACCATAACTCAAATGCATCAATTCTTCTACAATTTGCCAAATGGTGATTTTCTAAGTAAAGGATTCTTATGACTTTTATTAGGAGCCCTGGTAGCATAGTGGGTTGTGTGTTGGGCTGCTAACCATGAGGTTATCTGTTCAAATCCAACAGCCATTCCATGGGAGAAAGATGAGGCTTTCTGCTCCCATAGGGATTTACAGCCTTGGAAACCTTACACAGGATCACTGTGAGTCAGAACCGACTTGAAGGCATACAACAACAGCATGACATTTATTGAGCCCCGTTATGGCCTTGTAGATGAAGCACTGAATTGGTAACCTCAGGGTCCACCGTTCAAACTTACCAGCTGCTCTTGGAAATCCTATATAGGTTCACTGTGAGTGGGACTCAAATTGGTAGCAGTAGGTTTGATGTTTTTCAATCTCTTTTCAAAGAAACATTTCCCTTCTTTCCTA
>NW_006408555.1:6297697-6308250 GCF_000296735.1 Chrysochloris asiatica | reverse complement strand
GGCTGGTAGTTTCGAACCGCTGACCTTAAGGTTCGCAGCCCGATTCGTAACCACTACGCTACCAGAGCTCCTTTTTGGCACCTTAGAGCTAGTGAATCAAGACACAGCCTGGCTGTTGCTTTCTTTTTCTGTCCCCAGATTCTGCCATTTCAGCACAAAGGGTGCCAGGGAGCTTCGGAAGCTCCAGTCATCTTCAGAAGGCTCAGCCTCTTGTGATTGCCCTACATACATGCAAATATCAACCAAAGGCAATTTTCAAGAGGGGGCTCCATTTCTACAGGGATATTTTCCATTGAGCTGGTTGCCGACTTTCACTTAGTCATTTAAAAATGTTTCAAAGGCAGAGAAATAATAATAAACTTCCATTTTGCCTTTCACCAGCATATCTCAGAGCTAAATTAATTCTCACCCTCTGTGAATAAAGTTTGTGCCCTGATAAATTTACTCCCTCCAGAAAGCTTTATTCATCTCTTCTGGTCCCCAGCTCACATAATACAGTTTCTATGCCATCTCTTCCCCTTCTACTGTGAGTCTCAGATCTTGATGCCTCACTCTAGATGCCCAGACTTGGAGCAGCTTGTGGTAAACCAAGTCAGCTCCGTGTGAATAACTCCTTCCTCCCTAAACCCTCAGTCCAGTGCCTTTCTACTATCCTCTGGGAAGAATGTCTTTCCTCAGTAGGGTCAAAACTTCAAGCTAGCTCTCCTTGCTGATCCCTGGGAAAGTGTGTTCCAGCATTGATCCTTTTCTTTTAAATATCTCCAGGTATTCCTCTTCTGCCTTTTTGTTAAAAATAGTCACACCTGACACCCATCCCTAAGGCACCCTACTGGTGCAGTTGATAGGTGTTGGGCTTCTCCCCTGGAGAAAGATAGTTTGCCTCCATAAAGATTTACAGATTTGGAAATCCTCCAGGGCAGTTCTCCTCTGTGCTTTAGTATAGTTAGGAATCAGAATCGACTCAATGGCAATGATGTGGTTTTGGCTTTAGAACATCCATCCATCTAATAAAAACAATTCATATATATATATATACACACACACACACACACATGGTATTGGGATCCTGGTGTATTTTGAACTCAGTGTTGGCAGTTCAAACCCACCAGCCACTCCTTGAAACCCTATAAAGGATCTCTTCGGGTCAGAACTTACTCAATGGCAATTAACAACAAACAGCATGTATGAACACATCCATCTCCCTTCTACTGAATTATTCTTTCTACTTGCACATGTTCCTTTACTTCATGATTCATCTGCCCACATAGAATGACCACAGTCCACCTTTGCTACATTCTCACACCCCATTTTCTGGATGCCCGCCCAATTACTCCATTAACAAAAGTCCCTGAAAGACCAGCAATGGCTTCTTAATGACCATTGCATGGCCCGTGTTCCTGAACCTTTGTCTTACTCTGTCCTGGTGTGGCGCAGTGGGTTAGGGTGCTAGACTGCAAAGCATTTGAATAGCAAGGTCAGAGGTTCAAGTTTACCAGCTGCTCCTTGGAAACCCTATACAGGGTCGCTATGGGTCAGAATTGACTCGACGGCGCTTAACAACAGCATGTCCATTGCTGTCTGAGGACTGCTTTGTCCTACCCTCCCATTTTGGAAAAGGAAGAGTATAGAATCTGGAGCCCTCTGTCTTTGATTCAACTCCCAGCTAAAGCATTTATTCATCTGGTCGACTTAGGCAAATTGTTTGACAGGTTTAATCTCATTTTACTCACCTGTAAAGACTGTAGAAGAAATGATGCATTTGAATTATGGTGATAGAAAAGAATATTAAAAATACCATGGAGTGCCAGAAGAGCAAACAAATTTGTGTTGGAAGAAGCACAGCCAGAAGCTAGGATGTGAGACTTCATCTCTCAGGCTTTGGACATGTTGTCAGGAGGGACCAGTCCCTGGAGAAGGACATCATACTTGATAAAATGGAGAGTCAGAAAAAAAGAGGAAGACCCCTGAGATGGATCAACACCATGGTCGCAGCAATGGCTTTAAATGTATAAACAATTGTGAGGATGGGGCAGTACCAGGCAGTGTTGTGTTGTGTTGTGCATAAGGTCACTATGAGTGAGAATAGGTTTGATGGCACCTAACAACAACAAAGTGTGGATAATAATATCGATCTCGTGGAGATGTAAGTGAGCTAATTCATGGAGAATAGCTCTTGGGGGGGAAAAATAGAAGAAGAATCATGGTTATTGCAAATTGATATTTTTCAACATGCTGTTATCAGGATTCTTCTGTTTCTTTGGACAATATTTGAATCTGTGTGGCTTCAACTCTCAACTCTAAGTAGAAGATTTCTCTTGCTTCATTTCAGTCCAGTCTCAATCGTAGACTGTCATCTTAGATCCCCAACTAGTTGAAGGACATCTTTCTACTTCCCTCACTTCCCATGAATATTAGTCAGCTCATCATAATCCTATAGTCAGCTCAGTACCCCTTTCTGATGACCAAAGTATCTCCCAGGTTTCTCAGACTTTCTATAGACTCTGGGTGAGAAGAAGCAAATCCTAAAGCTGTGGTGGGCTCTCCATAACCCAGAGTAGAAGTGATGATCTTCCAATAGTCACTATTACAGGTATGGCAGCCATGAAACTGTCCCCCGTGATCTACAGCCACAGGGAACAAAACGAATGATGGCCCTGCCTGCCACCCTCTGAGAAACCCAGGGCAACATCTATACTGAGGGCATGATTCTTATTAGCTGGTCCCACCAATGATTCAGCACAAAGGGGATACTTAGGAAGACATGTTCCTGGGAGGCTCGGGGCTCCTCTGATGGATCAATGACTTCCCTTAGTTATTGCTGTTGTTAAGGTCTATCGAGTTGGTTCCAACACATAGCCGCCCTGTACATGGTTTCTAAGGCTGCAAATATTTGTAGGAGCAGAGAGCCTCATCTTTCTCCTGCAAAGTGCCTGGTGGTCTCAAACCACTGACCTTGTGGTTCACAGTCCAGTGCTTATCTTCCAATAAGTGCTTATGCCAACACATTCCTGAGAACTTCCCTGTAGCCTTGCTGTCCCTTCCGAAGACTGTAGAAAACCCTAAGACACGTCTATCAGTGTCCCTTCCCTCTCCTTTTGGCTCAGGTGCAGACTTGCATCTTGACTGGAAGGCTCTCCCTGTCTCTCCCTGATCCCTCACCATTTTCTCTCTCTGGACACTTCCCACAACAGAATCCTTTATCGTTAACCCAGAGCTACATCTTCTTCTCAAGGATCTGGAATAACATGCTGTGCATCTGAACATGGTGGAGAACTGGTCCTGCTTAACTGCCCTTGGGTCCTTGGAAGATGCAGATCATGCAAGTTTGTCAGGATGGGCATTCTGTGATAATGCCAACTGCTTGTCAGCAGGAGGGGAAAGTGAGAGGACAGTGAGATGTTGTTGTGCTAACTGAGGAGTCTGTGAGAAATACAGTTGTGAGATGGACAGATAGGTGATTAGAGGTTTGGGAGCAATTCAGCAAGAATGGGGCTCTAAAGGATAGGGGCTGTGTAGACCTGGGAACAGAATTAGTCCTTGTCCACTTGAAGGATTCAGAGGCATCTTCCTTCATGCCCCCATCACGTAGCACCAGCCGAGTAAGAGGAAGTGTTCACTGGGCTCCCAGCAGAAGGAACCATGGGGTCACGGTATCAGGAGACAGAACTGGATTCAAGGAAAGAGGGCTTTTCCACCAGACATCTCATATAGGGCTTAAGTGGGGGCCCACCTACCAGTGATGTTAAGGAAGGGATTCAGCTGTGGGTGGGAAATTGGATTGGACAGTCTCATAAGACCATTCATCTCCAGGATTTGTTTGGACTCAGTAATCAGCCTAGTGCCCTATCCTAGCAGATTTCCATGGCATTCCAAAAATGTGAATTACCTGGGAATCCATTACAATATCACCCCGAATGTTATCACCCCGAATGTAATCAATCACATTTGCTAGGGGAGGAGATTAGGGAAGTGGATTGAACTGTAACATATCCCTTTTCATGCAATTCTGTTGGCTACCTCAGTTGTTGTTGTTGTTGTTGTCAGGTGCCATCGAGTCAGAACTGACTCATAGCGACCCCATGCACAGCAGAACGAAACAGTGTCCGATCCTGGGCCAACTTCACTACCGCTGCCTCACTGGAGTCCATCAATGATGTCACCTGGCTGATCCATCTCGTTAGAGGTCTTCCTCTTTTTCTCTGTCCCTCCATCTTATCCAGCATGACATCCTTCTCCAGCGACTGTTCCCTCCAGACAATATGTCCAAAGTATGAGAGACGAAGCTTAGCCATCCTGGCCTCCAAGGAGCACTCTGGCTGCACTTCTTCCAAAACAGATCTATTGGTTCTTTTGTCAGTCCATGGCACTTTCAGTATTCTCCTCCAACACCACAACTGAAAGGCATCAATTCTTCTATGATCTTCCTTATTCACTGTCCAGCTTTCGCATCCATATGAGGTTATTGAAAACACTATGGCCTGGGTCAGGCGCACCTTAGTCCTCAAGCTGACATCTCTGCTCTTCAATACTTTAAAAAGTTCTTGTGCAACAGATTTGCCCAATGCAATACGTCGTCTGATCTCTTGACTGCTGCTTCCGTGAGTGTTGATAGTTGATCCAAGAAGAATGAAGTCCTTGACAACTTCAATCTTTTCTCCATTGATAAGAATGTTGTTTATTGGTCCAGTGGTGAGGATTTTTGTTTTCTTGACATTGAGATGCAATCCATACCGAAGGCTGTGCTCTTTGATCTTCATCAGTAAATGTTTCAAGAACTCCTCACTTTCAGCAAGCAAGGTTGTATCATAGGTATATCACAAGTTGTTAATGTTAGGAAGCAACTTTTCTTATTCAACAAAATTCAGGGAACTGTCCCAGATTTTAGCTGCATTTCACCATTGACTCCACACTGGAAATCATTTGTGATTTAAGAAAGGAGTTGAATTGCTTCTTTGAATGTTCTTGAGGACACAGTCATCCAACTCTTACATCTGACTCTGTCACTTCTCTGCTGACGATCTTAGATTAGATATTCAACTTCTCAACCCCTTGGGTGTTTTTAGCCGTAAAATGAGGTAATAGTGAACACCCCCATCCTAGGTTTATCTAAATGATTAAAAGGAAATATTGATCACAGTTGACATTTATGTTGAATCTGCCTTATCTTAGACACTGTTGGAAACCCTTTATATTTCGTTCGTTTACGACATGTTATGAGGTAAATTCAACTGTTGTTGTTGTTGTTAAATGCCGTCGAGTTGATTCCGACCCATACTGACCCTGTATAGGGTTTCCAAGGAGCAGCTGGTGAGTTTGAACTGCCAACCTTGCAGTTCAAATGGCTTCGCAGTCTGGCGCATTAACCCACAGCGCCACCCTAGGATTCCGGTTTGGTAGACATAAGATGAGGCACTCCAAAGTTAACTCGCTCGCAGATGTTTTCCCACTCGTAAGGGGTAGAGATGAGATTTCAACCTGAGCAATTTACTCAGACTGTTGTTCAAGGATTCTGCTGTCCTTTGTGTGTAGCAAGCTCTGTTCTTTACCCAGAGCCTGAAATTGACTATATGGTCAGTAACTTTCTGTCAATGTTAGAATCGCCACTTCTCCCCTGGGACTGAGAGTACCATTGTCACAACTCATCAGCATCAGCAGCTTTTCCACTTGTTGCTTTTGAAGCTGGACCACCTATGTCTTTCACGCCCTCCTTTGTGGACTGCTGCCTCTGACTGGGCCATGGAGAAGGTGGCATGCATTCAGACATTAAGTAACTGAAACTGGTAACTTCAGATTGAAACCTGTTTCGTGTTGAATAAGGTCGCTAAGTGGTATTATTTGCTCCATTGCTCTAAGTGTTGAGGAGGAACCTTAAAGAAGCGGAATGTGAGACCTATAACCCTAAAGGTCTTTGACTTGTTAGGACACACAGATATCTGGGGAGCTCTGGTGTCAGATCTGTGACCCCTTGGGGGAACTTTTTTTCTTTTTTGGACTATAAAGGAGACCTTAAAAGCATTTCCCTTAGAGCAAAAAGCATTTCCCTTAGAGCAAAAAGCAATTAGGGGATGATTCATCCTAGTCTGTAGGGAAAGCAGAATTCAGAGCTCTTGAAATAAGACGTGGCAATTTTCAAGAATTTATGAAATTTATGATCTGATGGCTCTAGGAGGAAAATTAATAGTACTTTGATGACCAAGTGGCCATGATAATCATAAAACTGATTCCTACCTTGTCTCCTCATCTCCCTTACAGCGAAATTCTCATCCCAGGTCGTCCAGATATCAGTGTATATAGGCTGTAGAAATGGTCCGATCTAAGTATAAGACCAGGTTTGCCATTTGCTATCTATGAGATCTTGGGTAAGACCCTTCAGCTCTCTAAACTTCACTCCATTGTTTGCACAGTGTTCATAATTCACACATCTGGAATTGTTATGGAGTAAAATGAGAGCATGGCCACACCTAACCATAGACCACAGATCTAACTTCTACAAGGGGGTAAACAGTGTGACCCTTCCTTTCTAAAGTCTTCATAATACTTGCACTCAGAAGTTGTTGTTGGGCAAACTGAAACCTGGGTCAGTGCACTTTGTTCCTGGATAGATTTAAAAGATGCCCATGCCAGGATAAGTGTTGTTTTCTTAGTGGTTCATCTGAGGTTCACTAACACTCTGGAACAAAATGGACTTCTGTTGCTTGGACAAAACATTGACACCTGAGACAATGAAGACACGGATGCTTTGTTGAAGACGCTCCTCTTACTTTCCTTTTCAGAAAACTCTCATCCATGTCAGAAAATATATGAAATCCATGATCACAGAAGTGCTTTATTGTATTTGTGCCAGTTTTGTGTGATTCTTGATGCTCCTAATGTTGAAATTTCCTCAGAATTTTAGTGCTTACCACAATAAGCACATCTATTTTGTTCATGCCTCTGAGCATCATCTGGAATGTCATTCATGGAAACTGGCGCTGAGTTGGGCTTTGCTCCAAGTTGAGGATCGGGCTCAGTTCTGTTCCTTGAGCTTCTTGTTCTTCCTGTTATAGCAGAAATATGAGAAGCAAGCCCAACGCCAAGAGTGCATCTCAAGCCTCTGTCCAGATCAAATCCAATAACATTTTGTTGGTCATAGCAAGACACAATAATCATCAAACTGGATCCCAGCCTTGTCCCTTAATGCCCCTTACAGTGGAATTTTCATCCAAGGTCCCCTAGAGACCCATTGTATAGGTTGTAGAGATCAGCTGATCTAGGTATAAGACCGCTGTTGCCACTTCCTGAATCTATGAGGTCTTGGGCAAGACCCTTGATCTCTCTGCACTCCAGTTCCTTCCTTTTTACAATGTTCACAATACCCATACTCTGGTGGTGGTATTGTGGGGCAAAATGCAAACGTGGCCACGTCTAACCATAGGCCACAGGAATAATGTCTACAAAGGAGTGAAGAATCAGGAATAATAACTCATTCCTTCTCTACAACTCCTAATTTCCTTGGGATTTAGTCTTTTGTCAGTTATGTCCTTTAAAGTTGTATAGAACAGACCCAGGTGACTGAAACAATTTAACCTACTGGAAATCCCATAAAGCATGTAAGACAATGTTAGACACAACATAGTTATTCACTTTGCAGGGACGAAAATCATCCAGCAAAATGTCTAGTACAAAATGATTGGTGAAGTAAGCTTTATTCAAAGAACAAACTAACAAATGACCTAAAAGCAAATTGAGGGTTTGATTGTCTTGCCATTTCCCCAGATGTGCGTTCCCATACTTTGTTTGCTTTGTACGTGTCATTAAGAGGCACCCATCCCTCATGAATGACATCATGCTTGGTAAAGTAGAGGGTCAGCAGGAAAAAAAAAAAAAAAGAGGAAGTGTCGGGAGCCAGCCCCAGCAAACTTATTTCAGGTTATTTTTTTTTTTTTTTTCCCAAAGAGGGATGCGGCGTTGGCGAAGGATGGGTCTTAATTCAAATTCTTCTTCTTACGTACTTTATTATTCTTAATTCTATGCTACTCTACTCTCTCAATCTTTACTCCCCTGCTCATTCTTTTCTCTCCTGGTCTCCTGCTCATCTCTTCTGCTTCTTTACTAGCTTCCCCTCCTTCCATTTCTTTACTGTCTCCTTCTCTACATTACTCTTATTCCTCTCCCTTCTACACTACTCCTCCTAATTATCTACATTACTTCCTTCACTACTCCACTCCCCTGCTCCTTCTCTACATTACTCCCTCTATCCTCCCTCCATTCTTTTCTCATCTTCTCTCCACCTCATATTCCTTCTTCTCCCCCTTCCTCTCCTCTCCTTCCACTCTACTCACCTCTACTTACGTATTCCATCTTACAACTCCCTTATATACCATTACAAAAAACATTGCTTTCATAGTAATCAATGACATCAAAATACAATCAAGTCTGGGACACATTCTTCGTGATTTACAACAGGGATGAAAAGTTACAGGAAAGAGACATTATCTCAAGGCATACGAGACATTCAGGTGCCTTGAAACCTTTTTAGTTAAACATTTGTTCCTACATAAATCTATTCTTTTCTCTGAGAACCAAGTTAACCTTCACATATGTTTCTTAACCTTTGTCTGTTAAATCTTGTTAATTTTAGTTGTTAGATGTAATTAACTCTCCATTAACTTCTTCCATACACTACCTGTTTATAGCCTGCAAAAACATCACTTATCAGGGAAACTGAGGCTATGAAAAACAACTTCTCTATTTTACTGATCATTAATTTAAGAACATCTAAGTCAGACTTTTTATTTAGTATCTGTATATACCCATAGTCTTTATCTATTGTCTAATTGTTTTTAGGAATTCTTGTACCCACAGCCCTTATTTATGGCCTAGTTGCTTTTTTAAGGATTCTTTATTGCCTTAAACTAAGGCTACAAGGAAGAATGTTTACAATCACTAAACCTAAGCTGATAGTAATTCAACTGACAAATCCTGTCTCCTAATAATCTTAAGAACATTGTTATATAAGTATTAAAACTAGCTAAGATTACAAGTAGAATAAAATGTAACTAATATATGGCTTCTAACTTTTAATAAAAATATACTAAAGTGTAGGAGAGTCAAAAATCTAAAGTAAAAGGGATACTAATAAAATCATGAATAAATCAGAGAATGACTCAAAAAGAAAAAAATCTAACTAGGGATCTGCACATATAATATTATCTTTGTGGCTTTGCTATCCAAAGAAAAATAATCCATTGTTGCTCTGCAAAAACATTGAATTCTTCTATGCCCAGGTTTCCTGTGTCTCATTTATTTATTTTAATTCCTCGATTAATATGTCTCAATTTATTTTTTAAATTATTTAATTAATTATGGCTTTTGCCAAGGAAGCACCTAAACAAGAATGACGTGTTGGGTGCAACGGTGGGTTGGAAGAGCAAAGACTGTGAAGCAGGTGCAGGACCAGGAAATGGTTCATTCTGTTGTACATGGGGGTCGCTATGAGTCACAGTCAGTTCATTGGCAACTGACAGCAAGAACAGTGACCTGTAGACTGGATTATACAACATTCTTTTCATTTCTTTTTTTTTGTTCCTTCTCTGCATTCACTCTTTTCCCTTAAAATAACTTTGCACTCTCTATCCCAGCCCCAGTCTCCTGTGACTAAGCAGTCAAGAAGCCAAATGCCAATCACTTAAATTCAGCATTTCTGAAGCTTGCCTTTGGAATGGAGAGCTTATTGCTCTATAGAAAAACTAGGATTCCAGAAAAATAGGTGTTTTAAGGAGGATAACATTTCTTCATGTTCACTTTGGAATAACGCAGCAGTAATTCAATGACCTCTCTGTGGTCTCCACTCTCCTCTGCTCACAAATATCTGTCTTTTCAAGTTTAGCCCCCTCACATGATTAGATTCCCTCCTGCACTCCTTCTCAGGGTTCTAGTTCATTCATATGCCAATCCAACCAAAGGAGCCAGAAAGTTCTCATATCTTTTTTATATTAAGACTCTAATCAGATTTCAACTCCAGGGCCCTTGCATTTGTTGACTCAGGAATGAAAATTAACTTTCATTTCTTGTTCCAGAACCAATCAGTGGTTCTAGTTGAGAATAATTCTGATGCCAGGTAGTTTTCATTGGCAAAGAGTATAACAGTGGTGCCTTCCATAATTAGGGCATGAGGAAGCAGTGGTACCTTCTTTGCCACATATGTGCCATCCTTGGTTTGATCGCACCTAGAACATGGAGTCCTGGTATGGTGCTGTAGGCTAAGTGCTGTAGTGCTAATCAGCACTTCAAACCCACCAGCCACTCCTTGGAAACTCTGTACAGGGCCACTAAGAATTGGAACTGACTGAACGGTATATAACAACAGTAATAACAAAAGCAGATATATCTGATTTCTCAGATGGAGGCACAGTCCCACCTTTATGCTCTCATCTTCTGGAGTACTCCAGGCTTGTAACAGACATACCATTTCACAGTCTATTTCTTTAGGATCTTCAGCAGAGACTTAAGCATCTGTTATTTATTTATTTATTTATTTATTTATTTATTTATTTATTTATTTATTTATTTAT
>NW_006408555.1:6265568-6297537 GCF_000296735.1 Chrysochloris asiatica | reverse complement strand
GCACTAGACTGCTAAGTGCAAGGTTGGCAGTTCAAACCACCAACTGATTCCCAGAATTGTTATACAACAATTTATGTATATCTGTTGTTCAGTGCTTTTGAGATGGTTTCAACCCATAGCAACCTTGTATAATGTTTCTGAGGAGCAGCTGGTGAGCTTGAACTGCCGACCTTGTAGTTAAAACCAACTTTGCAGTCTGATGTGTTAACCCACAGTGCCACACCAGGACTCCTGTATACATACAAATCTATATTCATTTACAATATATGTGCATATGTTGTTATTGTTCAGCGCTCTCAAGTCACTTCTGACTCATAGTGACCCTGTATACGGTTCCTGAGGAGTCACTGTTAGGTTTTAATTTTAGAATATACTGTCTCTGTGCACCCTAGTCAGGGAAACAATAGTGAATAAACCATAGAATGCCAGTAGACTGGACAAATCTGTCTTGAAAGAAATACTACCAGAATGCTCTAATTTGGCACTAACTTGATGGCACCTAACAACAACAACAACAACAGGAGTGAAGGGAAGGTGCACAAATTTGATACACATTGACTAGCATTGTGCTGATTCTTCTCCAAGCCTGATTTCAATCCTCTACTTTAGTTACTACATATTGGAAAACTTCTCTTCAATTTGGTATTTTCTTCTCTTTTCTGCCCCTCTCAAGTTCAATTTAGTGTTGATCAAATAACCAGTCCACTCCAATCACAAGTTCTATCACCACCTCCACAGCATAATTTGTAAAACTTTTCTTGTGGCATGTGGATCGCTGAAATGAACTAACAAAGGGCAAAGAGTAATCTCAGGGTATGGTCATCTCAACCAACTGCTGATGTAAACATTGAACATAGCACAATCAACTTAAGGCACCACTGACTCTAGCAATGAAAGTGGTTGTATCGGTGTGTGGGGAGCATTACAGATGTTTGAGTATAACCCAACTCAGCTTTGAACATGATATAAGGAGAGGGAAGGAAGGAGAAATTTAAAATGTTATCGCTACCAATTTAGCAAGCTGATTTGAAATCACTAAGGGACCCTGATTGTGCTGTGGGTTTGGCTTGGACTGCTAACCAGAAGGCCAGTGGTTCAAATCTATTAGCCACTCCATGGACAAAGAGGAGTTGGTGTGCTTCCGTAAAGATTTATAGTCTTGTAAACCCTATACTGGGTCAATACAAGTTAGAATTGGCTTGATGGCAGTGAGCTCCGATTTAGTATTTTAAATCATCCCTTTGGTTACTCATGGGGTGTTGTACGAATCTTTTAGAGAATTGTTCATTAATCATAAAGAATACAGTTTGTTCATTAATTATAAAGAATATAGTTTTTGAGGTGGAGAATCAACCATGTAAAAGATCTCAGAATGCAGTGAAGAAGCCATGCATAACTACAACTCATTTTCGCTGACAAGCCCATTGGAAAAGAGGTTGGTGGGGAGGTGAAGGAGTGTGTCTTAGACACCACACTGCACTAATTGGTCTCATTAAGGACATGGTTCCCTCATGCTGTAAGAGGAAGTGGACATGCCATCCAGAGGAAATATACCAGGTTGTGTTTCTCATGCTGTGTAGAAGTGGATTCCAACCCAGCATCTGTCACCAACAAGCTGTGAGCACATGACTGAGTGCCCTCCCAAAGTTTTTGTCTCCTTATCTGTTAACTCAGGAGCTTGGCATGGAATCAGAAGTTCTCATACCTTACAGTGCATTAGAGTCCCCTGATGTGCTTATAAAAGAAACCACTGGAACCTGACTCCAAACACCATTTCATACTTCTGAGTTTATATGTTAATAACATTATAAATTAGAACAATTTAATCCGTTTCACTCTTCGTTTTGAATATTCTAAAGAGTAGTGGAGTTAGGTGGTTTGGATTGAAGACAAGAACCATGATGCCTGATCGGTAGTTGCCCTGAAATTATATTTCTTCCAATTTGTGGATATGGTAGCACAGAAAAACTATCTGCCATATTGTAATAGCCTTTGATAAAAGTTTCAAATAAATCATAGTACCGAGATAAATTCTACAGATTTTTTAATGCAACTAGTGTCTTCTTGTCAACTACATGAAAATATGTCTAATTTGTTGTATGTATAATAAAATTAATTCAGATCGAATAGACAGCATGCCAATTATCTAGGCTTCAACCACTGGAGATTCTGATAGAAACAATCTGAAGAATATGCATTTGTAAAAAGCATCCTCAGCTTTGATTCTTATAAAAGTGAAATCTTATATCATACTGAGGGAAAGTCTGGTTAGAACTGTTGTGGAGCCCAGTGGGATGGGATGCAGAATGTTAGATATAACTAAGGGTCAATGACATCAGCAGTGTTCCAGAACCACATCCTCTGGGGCAAAACATTTTAGCTCAATATTGGCAATATTGGCATCTGTACTTTGGTCTGATCTCACTAATCAGTCTGCAAATACATTTTTTTTTTTTTTCTTTTGTGGGTTTTGTGTGTGTGGAGCATATCTCTTTTTCTTTCTTTTTTTTTTTTTAATTTTTATTGTGAACTGAGTAATCGTTTACATGGAATAACATCGGCTTTGCACCATCGTTTCATTGCAATGATTATTACAATCTCCTTCATGCATTATTATTCGACAGTATTTGCTTTCATTCCCTCTGTGCATATATATATATTTTAAAGCAACTGCTCAACTCAGTAGTTGGCACCACGGAGGGTTATATACCGAAAAACAGTTGCATCATGGTGTCTGTCTGACAGGAAGTTAAAGTCAATCTTGGGAAGTAAGAGCAAGTCAAGATAATAATAGCCAGTGAATCTCATAAAAAAGTAAGCAGTAGTGGGAATTAACAGGGAATCAGTTAAGGCTGGGGTGGTAAATTAAGTTTTGAAAGAACAGAAGCAGATAACTGGGCCTGGCATGGAATGGGGATTGTGTAATGGCAACCTAGTCAAAGTAAGCCAAATATTCATCTCTCTCAGACATCAGTATTGTCCTTGGCCAGAGCTTTCTTCAAGACTTATCAGGCAGTCTTCTCATTCACACATTGGTTCTTTTAATTAACCTTATAAATGTCTATACACTCTCTGGACTTGGAATCTGCTACACGTGCTAACCCTGACATGACTCATCTTTCGGAGCTAATTTTACAGCAATTCAAACCTACCAGCCAGTCCAGGGTATTCAGATGAGGCTGTCTGCTCCCATAAAGATTTATAGTCTTGGAAACCCTATGAAGCAGTTCTCCTCTCTCCTGAGTGATTGCTGTGAGTTGGAATTGACTTCATGGCAATGGATTTGGTTTGAAATCAACAAAGGGCAGTCTTGGTTCCCTTGTTTCCAGATTCTTTATAATATCTCACCAGAGTGCCTTGGTACTGCCCAGAGTATTCTGTTTCCTTGGATTTAGACAACACATGACATCTTGCAAATATTTACTTATTAAACCATAACTACCAATTAAAATTATTGTTGGTTTGGGGTCAACGCTGGCTTGTGACTCAGCTAAGAAAAGAAAGGAAGGAGCTGGGAGAGAGCCAGACAAACTGCCCCTGAGCTGACACTAGAAATCGATCTCTTTGCCAAGTCACATTCCATCATCATTGGAAAGCAGTGTTTGGGTGACGATAGAAGACTTTTCCCACAAGAACTGATTTTCGATGAACAGCAAGCAAGTACAGCTGATTCATCCTTGGAGACATTTTCTATGAGACTGGGGCTCAGACTTCCAAGGATGCTGCTTCTCAGAATTTAAATGAGAGCTTTGTCTCCCAGCTGGAAAAGGAGTCCGCATCGCTGACCTGTGAAATACTGAAAGCGGATCACTGAAACAAGCACTGACAACCTTCACAGCACAAAGATGTGAAATACCCAAGCTAGATGTCCTGAAATATCCTCCCAGATCATGCTCTGGTTGGCTCTCTTCACTGAGCACTTGGGTGTTTTTGCATAGAAAGGGGTGGTGGAAGTTTAACTTGGGGACACACAGTTCCTCTCCACTGGTTCCCTTCTTGCTCTCCCAAGAAGCCCTGAAGCCTTGCCCTTTACCACAATATCACATCCCTTTTTAGGAACTAAAATGTCTGCTGCAGAGCAGGCCCATCCCCTGGGGTGCTACTCTCAGGGGAGGTACAACATCTGGCTCTTCTTTCCATCGAATTACCCATCTGTTTGTTGGAAGGGAAAGGGAGTTTTCTATCCCCCTTCCATTCCCCAGAGTTTGAATGTGTGGATGCATGAGTAAGACAGAAGCTATACCTCTAAGGCCACCCTTTGCAAGTTATACTAACAGACTTGGACATTCTGTTCAGTTCTTGGTTTGGCTCCTCAGCAGCTAGAGACCCACACCTCACCTTGACTCCACACAATCAGACTCCATGTTTTCCCAGAATCATTTTTACTAAGCTTATGGGAGGTTGCGGGTAGCTGAAGTCTCTCCTTTAGGGATCTGACAGGGACCCCTCAGCTCTACTCCGGTTTAGTTTCTGGTGGTGCCAGCAAGGAAGACCTGCAGTTGTAACCTTGGTATCCTCTTCTCCAAAATGGTACTCAACTAAAAATGTTCTTAGTTATCTCCAGATCACTTCAGAAGCCATGTGGAGAAGGAACTTATATACAAAACATACTGCATTTAACAAATAATTGCTCATTCATTTTTCCTCTTAAAAAAATGAATCTGTATCTTTTCACCTTCTTCAAAGTCTCAATAGAACCTAGACTTTCTGCTGCCATTAAGGCTGGATAAGCCCCTGAATCTATTGTCCTGAGATGATCTTTGCACTTTAAATTGGGATTATGCTCTGAAGTCTAATTTGTACGAAAATATGAGTTATTTTCATTAGTAAAGTATGCCTGTTTGAGCTTTGTAGCCTTTAAAAGCATTGTCTACATAGGTTCACAATGACTACCCCAACTTGAATGATGGGATGATAAACTTAAAGTCAGTGAGCTTCAAATAATGGTGGTAAATTAATGTGGAATGGGACAGAGTGGATGTAATCACTTTCAAAATGTAACCATTGACACTGAATTGTACAGGTAAAAATTGTTGATGTGGCATATAGTTTCACCAAAAGAAATTCATGAATGTTGTATGTAATGTTAAAAACTCCATTTAGTCTTTGATTGATGGAATGGCAAATATCAAACCAAATTACATAAGCTCTGGTAGCGTAGTGGTTACGACTCGGGCTGTGAACCGCAAGGTCAGCAGTTCGAAACTACCAGCTGCTCCGCGGGAGAAAGATGAGGCTTTCTACTCCCGTAAAGATTTACACCCTCGGAAACCCTGTACAGGGTCGCTATGAGTCGGTTCCGACTCCACGGCACATAACAACAACAACAACAAAAGCCCCAAATACAGCATTTTTAGCTAGCTCAGATGATCTAATGTTGATGTCATTAGCTCTTTGACATACAGAAGCATCTCAGATCTTTGTGAAAAGTGGTTAAGAGGATAGATAAACTGTGAATATAGATGAGCCTGAGTTTTTATTCCACTTTGATGTTTGCTAGTTGTATGATCTGGAACAAGTTATTGAACTTACTGCTTCTCAGTTCCTTCATGAGCTAAATTGGTAGAATTTAGACTGTTGAACCCAATAGAGTTGTTTTGAGAATAAACTAATGCTAAGAAGTACCTCTGAGACACTGAAGGCAAAGCATCAATGTTAGACGCTTCCATCTTCATATCATTTCAACATTAGCATCAGTTCTCATCACAATTCAAGGGTCTTGGAGTGGGAACTTCGGATCAGGAATTCTTCTTTCCATATTGGACATGAAATCCCAGTGGCCCTAACCTTATTCATCTCACTTCTATAGAAATAGCAGTTTCCACTCGGAAGATGCACACCCAGCTCAGTACATTTTTCCCATCCCCCTTTGTAATGAGGTGTGGCCATCTTACTGAGTGCTAATCAATGAGACATGGGTGGATGGGATCTATGCACTTCAAGCCATGCTCTTGAAAGGAAAGGTAACATGCCTTGCTCTGTGGAGCCCTTTTCCTCTCCAATGGTGGTAATTCATCTTCAGTCAAGTTAAAAAGGGCAACATACTGAAGATGGCATGGCAGCAGATGGACCCCCAATATCATTGAACCACCATCTCAACTCTGGACAACTAAATTGTACTGTTACCCCAGCGAGAACTAAGCTTCTTTGTTGCTTTAAGCCACTGAGTCTTATAATCTCTTATTACAAACAGTACCATGGTGTATCTTAAAACACACTAAGCAACTATTTTCAAAATAGAAGTGATACTTCTCCCCAGTTGCACAACTTCTGAAACTTGTAATGCACATCATTATTCTAGTTTATCATGGGTTATTCTGACTGGATATAACTAGATGAAAACAGAGACCATGCATGGGGCATCCATTGGGAAGGGAGATTATCCATCCCCCTCTTGGGTTTTAGGTGAATGAATGCATTTGGGTTATGAAAGAGCACACTGGGTTATTGTTTCCTGTAGTGATGGTGGCAAGAAGAGGGTCAAATCCTCATCCTCCCAGTCTCTTTCAGAACTAGGTACTGCTGCATTTATCAATTGGGATTCAAAATGGCATGAGCCAGGAGAATGTTCATTTTCCTGTTTCCTCCCTAGTTTGTTCATATGGCTGTGTTTTATGTGATTAAAAGGATTATAGAACAAAAACAGAGGCAAAGGCAAATGAAACCATTTGGCTGATGAATTATCTCTTCCATTTTAGGAAAAGAGCAATTAGTGACTTGTGGTTTTCCAACTGGGACTGGGACTGGGTGGTTATTATATTACTTTCTTGTTGCAGATCTAAAACTATTTAAGAAACAGTCAAAACTGTAAGCAAACAAGCAAAAAATGCAGCTTGAACCTCCTTTCACTTCCCACCCTCTATAGCCCATGACTCATCAGCTCCCTGAACTGGAACCACCCTGAGCTTTATGAATATGGAAATGTCAGCGCTTAGAATAGTGCATGCTGCTTCATGTGAAAATCTTCGACATCCTTACAAAAGCCAGCCCAGGACCCAGAGTGGCCCTGCCTTATCACTCTGCCTGGCTAGTCTCCCTGATCTAAGAGTTGTCTGTTTTCTTGACAAGCATTCACTGGCTTTTTGATGGAGCCATATCATACGTCTAGAACAACATAACCATTAGTAGAAGAAACAACAGAAACAGACTTTAATTTTAACAGCACCTTATGAGAGATTAATGTTAGAGTCATCATATATATCAGGAACCCACAACTCAAAATATTTATTAGGACTCTTACTTAAGGTAACTTAGAAATTCATAAGGTGAGTGATGATGATGGTGGTGGTGGTACTAAGTGTGGTGGTGACATTGATGGTGGTGATCATGGGGATGCTGATGATGGTGGCAGTGATCATGGTGATGCTGATGATGGTGATTATGCTGATGATAATCCTGGTGACTGTGATGATAGTGGTGATGATGCTGATGGTGGCCATGAGGATGGCGGTAATAATGGTGACTGTGATGATGATGATGGTGATGGTGATTAGAGTGGCAATAATGATGATAGTGGCTGTGAGGTTAGTGGTGATGTTGTTGACAGTGATGTAGTGTTGACAATGCCAATGGTGATGATGCTGACAATAATTATAGTGAGAGTGATGATAGTGCTACTGATGATGGTAATTCTGATGCTGTTGATGGTAATGATGGCAATTGTGATGATGGTGACAATGATCCTGATAGTGATGATTATTATGGTAATGATGGTGGAGATAATGGTGATTGTTTATGGTGATAATGATGATGATTGAGATGATAGTGGTGATGAAGACAATAGTGATCATGATAATGGTGGTGATGATGATGGTGATTATGATGTTGCTGTTGCTGGTGGTGATTGTGATGATGATGATGATGATGATGATGAAGCTGGTGATGGTGATGATGATGTTGCTGCTTCTGAGTGTGATTTGGATGATGGTCGTGATGAAGATAATGGTGGGGATGATGATCATGAAGGTGGTGATGGTGATTATGATGCTGATGGTGATAATGGTGGTGATAAAGACAATGGAGGTTATGATGATGGTGGAGATAAAGAAGGTGGTGATAATGGTATTGGTAATGATGACGGTGACTGTGATGATGGTGGTGATGAAGACAGTGGTGGTGATGATGATGATAGTGAAGGTTAATATGGTGATGATGGTGGTAGTGGTGGCGATGATGAATGATGGTGGAGATAATGAAGGTAGTGATGGTGCATTGGTAGTGATAATGGTATTGGTAAGGATGATGGTGCCTTATACTACACCAAGTACTGTGTGAAATGTGTTACTCATAGGCAACCATGTAGAATTGAAGTGCTTATCATAATGCTTGGCCCATGTGGGCTCACTAGGCGTCATCATGTGAGCCAAACTTACGGTGAGGTGAGTGAGGTACTCATTTTGGATGCAACATGTCAAGGGGTGTTCCTAAAAGACTCAGTAATGAAGATGAATAGTAGTTTATTTTATAAAGACCAATATTAATACAAAAAAACAAAACAAAAAACAAAACAAAATCCTTGGTCATTGAAATATCAGCATTGTCAGTAAAGATAGGATCAGACCCAACAACCTTAATCTCATCCAAGTAGTTTGAGCCTAGATTGTTAATATACACATTTTTTTTTTTTTTTTTTTTTAATGAAAACACACAGGATCAAAAGGTTGTTTTGGGTTTTGTTTTGTTTTTTTTCTTTCTTTTTTCACATCATTCACATGTAGAAAAGTTGGGATTTGAGCTCAGGTCTATCTAACATTGATGGCCAAGTGTTGCCTCTTGTTCTACTGGTCTTCTCAAATCAGTTTCTATCACATCGCTACAACCATTGTTGTTGTGAACTGCCACCGAGTCGGTTAGGGTTTCCAGGGAGCAACTGGTGAGCTTAAACCATGACCTTACAGTTCAAACAGCTTTGCAGTCTGGTACATTAACCCACAGCGCCACACCAGAACTACAATAGGCACTGCCATTCCCCAGGTAATATTTTGAATGTGGGGATAGAACGAGGCTCGGTGCCAAGTGCAGTGTTTATCAAGACAATGATGTCACCTAAGGTGATACTGATAGTTATTTAAGGGTGCTTCCAATGCGTGGAAAAATTCCATTATGCCACAGACATTTGGAGTCCCTTCATAGTAATCTAAGAATGCACATTAATGAAGTATCTACACTGGAAATGTGTGAGCCAGGGTTGTATCCATTCACCATAGTTATTCAATCTGTATGCCAAGTAAATAATCCAAGAAATTGGATTATATGAAGAAGAATGTGGCATTGTGATTGAAGGAGACTAATAACCTGAGATAGACAGGTGACACAACCTTGATTGATGGAGGTGTAGAGGACATGAAATACTTGTAGATGAAGTACAAAACTACAATCTTCAGTATGGATTGCACGTCAACATAAAGAAAACAAAAATCCTCATGACTGGACCAATAAATGATATGATAAATGGAGAGGAGAGATTAAATTTGTGAAAGACTTGATTCAGCTAGTATCCACAATCAACACTCATGGAAGCAGCAGTCAAGAAATCGAAAGGCATATCGCAGATCTGATTAGGTAGATCTGCTGCAAAAGACCTCTTTAAAGTGTTCAAGAGCAAGAATGTCATGTTGAGGACAAAGGTGCTGCTGACCCAAACCGTGATATTTTCAATGACCTCATATGTTATTGTGAAAGTTGGACAATGAATACGGAAGTCTGCAAAATAATTTCTTTCTTTAAATTAATTATGGTATTGGTGAAGAATATTGAAAGTATTGTGAACTGCCAAAAGAACAAACAAATCTGTCTTGGAAGAAGTGCAGTCAGATGCTCCCTAGAAGCCAGGATGATGAAACTCTGTCTCTCATACTTTGGGCATGTTATTAAGAGGAACAAGTCTATAGAGAAGGATCTCAGACTTGCTAAAGTGGAGGTTTGGCAAAGGAGAGCAGGATGCTCTGTAAGATGGATTGGCACAGAGGCAACAACATTGAGCTCAAGAATACCAATTGTGATAATGGCACAGGAACAGACATTGTGTCATTCTGTTGCGCATAGTGTCACCATGAGTCAGAACCAACGGGATGGCACCTGGCAACATCATCAACCCTGCTTGGGAACTCTATGTAGAAGTGACTGCTGTTCCATTTCACAATAGGTAAGTAAAGTCTCCGAGTCAAGTGCTCAAAGTCAGAGCTAATAGTTGAAAGACCTGGAGACCGTCTGTTCTTCTGAGTTGACTGAATCTTTTTCTTCCTGCTGTTTTGATGTCCTTCATGTTTCTACATCGAGACCTTTGTTGGGAAAAATCCAAATTGCATGCAACATGTCTCATGTGCTCGAGAATTGCTGTTTTTTAAAATGCATTGATTTTAATAACATCTTGATATTTTAGGTGATTTCAAAATGAGCATATATTAGCGGATGGCATTTTGGGAAATAGACAAAACAGGAAGAAAGAGAAAACATTTATACCATTCAGACATGAACAGTGTTATCATTTTGATGAGGCACTTTCTTGTTTTTTGGGGGGAGTGGGAGGGTCTTGTATTATTTAGAATGAAGTGCTCTTTTCGGAACAGCCTCTCCTTAGGGTGATGAGACGACATGGGGATATGAAAGTAAGCAGGATGTGAAGACTGTACCTTGCTTCCCAGGGCCACTCTGGCTTCCATCAGACCCACCTCTGTTTGGATCACATTCTCTCAATTCTTACCTACTGATCTCCACTCCCAGTCTAGGTTTTAGAGTTGGATCATTCTCCTGTGCTAAACAAACACTAACAGTCATCACTCCTATCAGCTCACAAATGCGGTTTTCAGTGTTTGTCAAGAGTTGGATTAAATTGCTTCATATCTCTGGGAAAGATGTGCACATACATGAAATATAGTTTTAAGGGTTTCTGAGACTCCCCTAAATCTTGTTCATGTCCCTTCTCAACATCAGCAAAGCCCAGTTATGAAGCCCAGCCACAAAACTTTCTCTTGATCCCTTTTCCCCTAAATTATTGGACGTTTCCATTTCCAACCTTCGCCAACACTTTTCTGAACAAAGAAGCTTCTACCCCTTGCCTCTGCAATCTCATCTTTCACTCACTGCTTCATCTGTTTGCACACTGGTAACACGTCTCTTTGCTATCCCAAAAGCATCCCTTCAAACACTCAGATGCTGTTTCTCAGCTTCCATCAAGCTTGGTTGTTACACTTTGTTGTTACACTTAAAGAATGCCACCGTCATGGAAAACTCTCTTTTCTTGGTTTCCATTCTGTTCCATTCTTTAGATTCACTTCCTCATCTAGCTACACATTTTCTAATTCCTTGGAGATATCCCTAATGTTACTCATTAGTGTTTACGAAGCAAATGGAATCAAAGATTTGTTTCTTGATAGTGGTTCTCCAACATGAGCATTTTTGACCCCCAAAGGGCAATTGACAATGTCTGAAAAGACTTTAGGTGGTCATGACTGGGTGACTCGCTAGAGGTATTTAGTGAGGAGAAGCCAAAAGTGCAGCTCAACATTGTGCATCTACCCGAACAGTTGTTCTCAACAAAGAATCATCCAGTCCAGACTGTCAGCAGTGTTGTGGTTGAGAAATCTTGGCCTCCACAAAGCGTATCACAGATAATTAATAAGCTCTTAGTAAGTGCTCAGTAAACGCCGCTTATTAGAGAGTATCGTCATCTTGTGCTGCTATAACAGAACTACTGCACGTGGATGGTTTTACCAAACAGAATTTTCTTCTCTCATAGTTCAGCAGTATAGAAGTCTAAATTCAGAGCACCAAATTCAGGCTATCTCTCGCTGTTGGCTCAGGGAGAAGTTCCTTGTCATCAATCTTCCTCTGGGTCTAGGAAGTTCTCAGCACAAGGACCCCAGGCCCAAAGGATGTACTCTTCTCTTGAATCATCTTTCTTGGCGGTGGCGGTTGTTGTTAAGTGACATCACGTCGTTTTTTCTTGGTGGTTGTTATGTGCCGTGGAGTCGGTTCTGACTCATAGTGACCTTGTACAGGGTTTCCGAGGCTGTAAATCTTTACGGGAGTAGAAAGTCCCATCTTTCTCCTGCAGAACAGCTGGTAGTTTCGAACTGCTGACCCTGAGGCTCGCAGCCCGACTCATAACCACAGCGCTACCAGAGCTCCTTTTCTTGGTGGTAGGTGATCCCTTTTTACTGCTCACTTATCTCTGTGATGATCTCTTATAAGATAAAAGGTGATGCAGGCCACACCCAGGGAAACTCGTCTGACTTTGGATCAGGTTGTGATCTGATTAAGGGTATAGCATCCCACCGTACTGCCCTTACAACTTCATTTGGAATGAAGACATCTTCCTATAATTACCATAGCACTGAGACTCATAGTCCAGCCAAGTGGGGGGAGCACAATTCAATTCATGACAGTATTTTCTCTCTGTCCACTTTCAGTCTTCCCATTGTCTTTTCAGGACTAAGTATGATTTGAGGAGTCTCCTCCTACACCTGTGCCCTGTTGTTCTCAAGTTCCTCAAGGCTTTTCACACCCACCTTCTCTCTCCAAGCCTCAATAGATTTCACTCCTACCAAGCCAGCCCTATTACAGTTTTCCTGCAAAACCCTGAGATTGCCCTTGGCAAATTTTGACTGCTGTACATTTCCACTTTTAACCTGGTCATTTTCGAACTTTTTCACTAACCTCTAAATAGACTGTAAGTCCCTTGAAGGAAGATAACATTGTTTATTCCTATTTAAAAATCCATGTAGCATGCCTATACAGTATAGAAACCTGTAGAGGGAGGGGCCACCAACTCAATGGTTGTTGGTGTCAGCCATGCCACCGTTTCCATCGCCCTCATCAGTGGAGAAGGAATACATGTAGAGTTCTCAGGTTTATCACTCCGCACAATTAATCTGGCCTCGGTTTCAATTCTCACAGCCTGTTTAACGGAGTCTGTTGTTCATGGAAGTGCAGTTAGTCTGGATGTTCAAGCAAAGAGTGACCACCGCTGTTAATGGACATTTTCCATCGCTTCCCGCTCCAGTGCCCCAGCGTTCAAGTCTGCACTGCGAGCGTGAATGTGGAGTTGCCGGACCGTGGCTGGGCCTCAGCTAGGGAGCTGCCACTTTCGTTTTAATTTAAGAAAACCAGAAATTGTCTGGGAGGTTTTTATGTAAATCAGTAAGGTTCTGAAGAATTCTCTGGTAACCTTGCTAATGGATGTGCTGCCCTTGGAGATGAATCTCCCATTTTGTGTCTATTGTCAGAGAAGGTGCTGGGTGGTGGTTTACCTCTCCCCCACCCCCACTGACTGGATGTGACCAGGCTACTCAATGAGAAGGAAATGCCCCCACTGACTGGATGTGACCAGGCTACTCAATGAGAAGGAAATGCTGTTTGTGTGTGATCTGTGAAGCCGCAGAGGGGCAATCACACAGACTGGAGGGTCCTGGAAGGGAGTATCTTATGACTGGACTAAATTCCTCTCAAAGAACCTGTACATTTCAGGCAAACCACAGGGAACCAAGGGGAGAAGGGAAGTAACCTCACTTTGAAATGCTCCCCACAGTCCAGGGACTATTCATAGCAAACTTTCCATCAGGCGGTCATCACACATGGCTTGAACTCTCTTGTCAGCTGACAAGATGTAAAAGCACAACAGTGGAAGTTGTTGTTGTGTGTTGTTAAATCGGTTTCAGCTCACAGCAACCCAGTAAACAATGACCGAGGAGTGGCTGATGGGTTTCCCACTTTCTTTCTCACATGGAACTGCTGGTAGTTTGGAACTGCTGACTTTGAGATTAGCAGCCTGACTCATAACCATTACACTACCAGAGCTGTAACCAGTGTGCTACCAGCTGTCCCAAAAGATATGTCTATGTCCTCAATTGTGAGGTTGGCCCAGAACTGGGCAGTGTTTCGTTCTGTTGTGCATAGGGTAGCTATGAGTCGGTTCAAACTCGATAGCACCTAACAACAAAACAACATCAAAGCAGACACAGATGCCCTGAGTGAAGGCATCCATATGAAGACAAAAGCCAAAATTGAAGTGATAACAGCTGGAAACCAAGCAACATTAAGCACCAAAAGAAAATACCAGAAGCTGGAAGAAGCAAGGAAGGACCTTTTCCTAGAACCTTCTAGAACATGGTTCTGCTGACATTCTGAATTTGAACTTCTAGCCTGAGACAATGAATTTCTGCCTTTGGAGCCGCCTAGTTTATGAAGCTTTGCTATGTGGCCCTAAGACACTAGTGTTGTCAAGTGCTGTATAGGGTTTCAGAGGAGTGGCTGGTGAGTTTGAACCGTTGGCCTTGTGGTTCAAACCAACCCTGTAGTTCAGTGCATTATCCCACAGCACCACACCAAGGCATTAATGTAGAGGGCATATAAACAGAGACCTGATGGAGAGGAGCAATGCATCAAATATATGTCTGCAGGAACAACATTCTAGACAGACAGAAGGAATTCGGGTCCAGAGTGTGTCTGCTGTTGAAATACCAATATGAAAGCAAGGGGAGAGAAGGGCAGATGACATCGAGCTGTACTTCCAGTGATCCGTTTATTCCATTTATGCTGATGAGCATTTATTCTTTCACTGCATCCTTTCAACAGCCTATACAGCTAGATACAATAACCTCTGCTTTATTGATGAAAATATCGGTGGTCTGCTGAAGACCACACAGCTTGTATATGATGACCCTGGATAGGAATCCAAATTGGCTTCCAAATTCAATGTTCATCCCCCAACACCAGAATGCTTTCTATAAATATTGGTTAGCTCATATGAAATTTCTGTCTAAGTGTTAAGTCCTTCATGACATGTTGATAATTCCAACTTCCTTCTGAGGCCAATGCAAATATAATTTGAGCTGAAAATTGCCCTTGGGAGATGGAATGGAGCTATTACTATTGAGAAGGTCAAGGGCTGTGAATGGTCATATCTCAATAGCCTTCTGAAGGTTGTAGTAGTTGAGTGGCTCCAGGTAACTTTGGGCTGATGCTTTATCTTCTTAAACGGCTTAAGTTTTGTTTGATGGTTTGGTTGTTTTTTTTTTTTTTTTTTTGATATTACAAAAATCCAGATTCATAAACAGACAAAATGATAAACAGTGTGTATGGAGAATAAATAAATGTAAAATCAGATTCTCACTGATGCAGTAATAAACATGGAAAAAGAACAGAGAAGATGCCTTATTTCTCATACAAGCAAATACAACCCAAATGTAAACCACTCAGAGGGGAGCCGTCCCCATCCATCATTATGTGTCATGTCCTGGGATGTAACGGAAAGAAATGAGGGAGAAACATGGAAGGGACCAAAACTGAGCCTGCTGCTCCAACACATCACCGGAACACAGAGACGGTGTCTTCCCCAGGTATGCCCTACTGTTCCAGTCAAGGAAGCCTGGAATGTTTGATCGAATTGTTAGAAATCTGTAAACAGTGCTTAACCAGCATATCCCATCTCCTAAATGTTGTTGTTGTTGTTAAGTGTTGTCGAGTCAGTTCTGACTCATAGCCACCCTGTCTAAGGTTTCAGGTGAATAGCTGGTGGGTTTGAACTGCTGACCTTGTATGTAGCCTTCCAGTACTTGCCCTACAGTGACACACCAGGACTCCATTCCCTAAATGGTTCTGTATAAAGAGAAGTGTGCATGTTTATAATGCCTCTCTACCACATTTTTTTCTTTTTATTATTTGGGGGGAAATTCTGAATGGATCTGCCTTGTCTAACTATTGCAATTCCATATCCTATTAACAAAGGAAGAGGTAGAAGAGTCGAGGTCAATGAAACTGTTGACTTATGGCAGACACTTGATGCTTTTTGAGAAATTGGTCTAAATAAACAAGATTGAAATTCTAATTGGGTGAGGATATGTCCATGGGTTAATACATGTGCTTTTAGAAGATTAAATTGAGTAACGGCAGTGTCCTGATTTGGGTCATGTGGATCCATCCCTGACCCAGTGAGTTCTAGTGGTACCTTGTGCCACACATGGTCACATGGCAGGGACACAAGTGGGGGAGTAGAATGAGGGACAGGCCAGGCTGTTAAGTTTCTGTTGGCACAAATGGTGCACGTTAGGAAAAATTCTGAACAAACTCCATATTATGCCAGCTCAGACCTGGGCATCTATATCATTAAAAAAGTTGAAATAAAGAGGCTTTTCAAACAGAGGCTTGGACACAAGAGAAGTGTGCTGCTTTATCATAAAACAGGCCAGGGTTCGGTAAGTGGCTCTGCTCCACAGTGTCATTCAGGGATCCGTGCTTGGAGAAAGTCAGGGAATGGGTACTGTCCTCCCTCCATGATGTCTTCCAAAAGTTGCAGCCACATTGGGACCTCAAGTAGCATGGACAAATATTTTATTAATTCTATTAAGTCATCTTTTAGGGTGCTATTCTTTTTCACATATCCCACACTGTACACAGCCTCTCATTTCCACCTCTCATTTTCCTTCATTCCTAATTGGCCAGATGGAATCACATGGCCACTTAGCTGCATGGAGGCTTGGAAGTACAGTGTTTAGCTGGGTAGACATGTGTCCAACTGTGATCCAAAAGGTAGACAGTGAGGGTCTATTACTAAAAGCAAGATGCAGATTCTGCTGGAACCCCAATTAAGGGTTCTGCCCTGCAATAGAAAGAAAGGAATTCTGGTAGCATAGTGGATTAGGTAGTGGGCTCCTAAGCTCAAGGGCAGCATTTCAAATTCACCCTGGGAGAAAAATGAAACTGTCTGCTTTCTGTAAAGATTTGTTGTTTTTGTTAAGTACCGTGGAGTCAGTTCCGACCCATAGCGACCCCGTACAGGGTTTCCGAGGCTGTAAATATTTACAGGAACAGAAAGCCTCATCTTTCTCCCACGGAGCAGCTGGTATTTTCAAACTGTTGCCTTTGTGGTTCGCAGCCCGATTCATAACCACCATGCTACCAGAGATCCTTTAAAGATTAAAGTCTCAGAAATCCTATGCAGGGGTGCTATGAGTCAGAACCGATTTGACAGTACTCTACCACCACCACCCTTCACTAGTGGCACAGTGGTTCAGCACTCTCATCCACTAAAGGAAAGGTTGGCAGTTTGAACCCAGTCAACAGCTCTGAGGGAGGGAGTATGGGGATCTCCTTCCATGAAGATTAATCATTGCAGATGAGTTGATTCTGACTTATATCTACCCTGTAGGGTACAGTAGACTTGCTCTATAGGGTTTCCCAATTAATCTCCATGGGAGCAGATTGTCGCATCTTTCTCCCCAGGAGCCTCTGATGAGGTCCAATTGCTGATCTTTCAGTTGGAAATGGAGCACTTAAACACTGTGCCACCAGGGTTTCTTTCTGTAAAGTTCACAGCCTGGGAAACCCTCTGGGGCAGTCAGCATTGTCATATGAATTCCCTGTGAGTGGACAGTGCTTCACTGCTGAATGCAGGTTGCATTATCTCCATTAAAGATGACCTCGGGAGAATGTCTCTCAAAGTCCGTGAACCTTCAGCCTCATCCTTGCTCACTTTCTCCCCCTTCATTCCTGTCTCTCCTACCATACCCTCTGCCACATGCAGCCAGGTGCTGCAGCTCGGGTGGGTTTAGCTGCAGGTCAGGGGCATTAATGTGGATTTCTCACCACAGTTCCCTTATCAGTCTTCACATGTTGTTGTTAAGTAAGTGCCATTGAGTCGATTCCTACCCCTAGTGACCCTGTGTAGGGTTTCCAAGGAGCAGCTGGTGAGTTTGAACTATCAAACTTGTGGTGTAAACCAACTTTGCAGTAGAGTACTTTAGCCTACAGCATCACACCAGGACTCCCAGTCTTCACCTGGACACTCTAATTAGTTATCTGGTCATCACAATCACTATGAGCATCCTTGCCAGGGGCACCCGGACTGCTTCTGTGTCTCAGACAGCAGGGCTACAGGTTTGTTTTGGTTTTTATAGACTTATTTAAAATACATATTATGCATTCAGTCCTTTAGAATTAATTCCTGGTATATTGGAGGCCTGGTGTGGCACTATGGGCCAGCGTGTCAGACTGCAAAGTTGTTTGAACTGCAAGGCTGGTGGTTCAAGCTCAACAGTTGCTCCTTGGAAAGCCTATATAGGGTTGCTATGGGTCAGAATCAACTCAATGGCACTTAACAACAACAACAACATAGTATTTCAGAGTCAAACTGGAACAATACCAGGTGGCAGGGTGGTCCCCATGGATTGTTGTTGTTGTTAAGAGCCATCGAGTCAGTTTCAACTCATAGCAACCTTGCTTAGGGCTTCCGAGGAGTGCCTTGTGGATTTGAACCACCAGTCTTACAGTTCAAACCAACCTCGTGGTCTGATGCTTATCCTGCTACAATGCCTCACCAGGACTCTGTCCTCATAGGTTGATGGTGTTGTTGTTGTAGTTAAAAGCCATTGAGTCATTTCTGACTCAACCACTCTGTGTAGGTTTCTGAGGAGCAGCTGGTGAGTTTGAACTGCTGACCTTGCAGTTCAAATCGATCTTGAGGTCTAGTGCTTATCTTACGGTGCCCCATAGGTTAGTGGTCAAAAATAGACAGCAACCATGAAAGCTTGACTTTCACATATGGCCTCTGCTTGTAGCATCAGAGCGGTCTTCATTAGTTTTGGGTTTTTGCTTGCTTGTTAGTGGTGTTTGCCTTGAATGATGTAAAGACCCCTAACTGGCAGTTGATCAAGTACTTTAAAAGCATTTGGAAATTTACTTACTCTGTGGTCTACATTTGCACGAGTCTTGAGGTCAGCTGCTTAAGGTGGCTTGTGTTGAGCTATGTGTTACTGAACTTACATGCCCTTCAACTGGAAAACTTTAGGGTAATTTCTATGTTCTACAGGGTTAGGGGAGTCCTAGTGTGGCACTCTAGGACGAGCACTGGAACTCAAGTTTGCTTTGAATCACAAGGTCATTAGTTCAAAACCACCAGCCACTCCTTGGAAACCATGTTTAGGTTCACTATGAGTCAGAGGTGACTCGATGGCACTTAACAACAACTACTCAGGGATGGGTGCCTTTTTTTTTTTTTTTATCTGCCAAGAGTCATTTGAATATTTATAATATCATTCATAACTCATATGGAATTATCAACATAAAAATTAGCTTGTTATATTTGTATGGTTGGCAATGTGGTTGGTTGGCAGAGCCTGACCAAATGATTTTGAGGGCCTTATATGTCCCTCAAAGGAGCTCTGGTAGCATAGTGGTTATGAATGGGCCTGTGAACCACTAGGACAGCAGTTCAAAACTACCAGCTGTTTCATGGGAGAAAGATGAGGCTTTCTGCTCTCGTAAAGATTTACAGCCTTGGTTCTGTACAGGGTCACTGTGAGTCGGAATCGATTCCACGGCACGTATCAACAACAACAACATGGCCCTGAAGAATCTCTGGTCGCGTAGTTATGAATAGGGCTGCTAATATCAAGGTCAGCAGTTTGAAACCATCAGTTGTTCTGCGAGAGAAAAATGAGGCTTTCTGCTCCCGTAAAGATTTGTAGCCTCAGAAACCCTGTGAAGGGTCGCTATGGGTTAAATCTGACTCGACAACACTGAACAACAACAACAACAATGGCCCTTGGTCCAGATGCGCCCCACAACTGTTCTAGAAGCTCACTGGGTGAGAGTGGGGTGTGGAGGGGGAGGGAAGTAGAGGGTGGACTGTCAAATTTCAATCACATCTTTAAGACAAGAAAAGACAAAAATAAGGCCCCATCACAGTAGTTAATTACCATGAAGGGATGCATTACCATGTCTGCTATGTGTTTTCCATCAAGTGATACAGAGAGGGAGATGCTGAACTTCCTTCCCCAGGTGCATGTTGGAACATTTCAGACTTGTTTCACAAATGGTTGTGACTGACACAGCTTGCTTTCCCCCAAGGAAGCTCCTTTGTTAAAATCAAAACACAACACCAGAGCCTGCCTTTCTGGGAAAATCAAAGGTGCAGCCTCAGGAAGATGGGTGTGCTAGGGAAGGCTGGTCCAACACAAGATTGAATCAGACCATTCTCAGTGGTGGGACTTGCCCCTGTTTTGACAACAGCCCATGTCCCAAACAGGGATAATTCACTTTTGTAATCATTGATTTGTCTCTGAGAGTGTCTGAACAAGATAGCAATGACTACGAGTAAAATCCCAAGAGTTTGGAGAAAGTTATGAGGATTAAGCCCAGGTGCTCTTGGGGCCATTCTGACTCATGTCAACTCCATGTGTGTCAGCATGGGACTCCATAGGGCTTCCAAGGGCTGATTTCCCAAAAGTATATCACCAGGACTTTCTTCCTGGACACCTCAGGGTGAACTCGAACCTCCACCATTTGGGTTAGCAGTCAAGTGTGTTGACTGTTTGCACCAACCAAGGGTTCCTCAGGAGACATGATTAATTGATTGATACTTAAAAAAAAAAAAAATACTTTTCAAAATGGCATATATTTTATTTTTTAGAGACTAGTGTCTGCTCAATGCAGTCTTTGGGTGAGCTACCAATCAATAACGCCAGTTCATGAGATTCAGGTACATTTCAGTGAACTCATTGGCCGGAAAAAGCCTACACCCATTCCAGTTTCTCCAGAACATTAGGACTTAAATACCAATCTAGCAATGGCATATGGCTGTAGATTGAATAGTGTTTCCCAAAAATGTATGTCAACTCAACTAGGTCATGATTCTCAGTATTAAGTATTAAGTAGCCTCTATTTCATGATTTGGGAGACAACTATCTGGCCAACTCATTGGAAGAGATCCATATTTGTGCCATTCCCAATGGAATGCGGAAATTATCAGACAATCTCTTTGATATCCCATGCGAGTAAAGTTTTACTAAAGGTAATACAGAAACAACTGCAAGCATACACTGACAGAGAACTTCCAGATTTAGAAGAGGCCGTGGAACGAGGGATATCATTGCTGATGTCCGATGAATCTTGGCTTAAAGCAGAGAATATCAGAAAGATGTTTACCTGTGCTTTATTGACTATGCAAAGGCTTTCGATTGTGTGAATCATGACAAGGTATGGACAACATTGTGAAGTATGAGTATTCCAGAACACTTAATTGTGCTAATTAGGAATCTGTACCTGGACCAAGAGGCAGTTGTTCCAACAGAACATGGGGACACTGAATGGTTTAAAATTAAAAAAGGTGTGCGACAAGGTTGTATTCTTTCACCATACTTATTCAAACTGTATGCTGAGCAAATAATCCGAGAAGCTGGGTTCTATGAAGAAAAATATGGCATCAGGATTGGAGGAAGACTCATTAACAATCTGTGATATGCAGATGATACAACTTTGCTTGCTGAAAGTGAAGAGGACTTAAAACATTTACTGATGAAGATCAAAGAGCACAGCCTTCTATATGGATTACATCTCAATGTCAAGGAAACAAAAATCCTCACCACTGGACCAATGAACAACATTCTTATCAATCGAGAAAAGATTGACATTGTCAAGGACTTCATTCTTCTCAGATCAACTATCAACACTCACGGAAGCAGCAGTCAAGAGATCAGACGATGTATTGCATTGGGTAAATCTGCTGCACAGGAAATTTTTAAAGTATTGAAGAGCAGATATGTCATCTTGAGGACTAAGGTGCGCCTGACCCAAGCTATGGTATTTTCAATAACTTCATATGCATATGAAAGCTGGACAGTGAATGAGGAAGACCGTAGAAGAATTGATGCTTTTGAGTTATGGTGTTTGATGAAAATATTGAAAGTGCCATGGGCTGCTAAAAGAACTAACAGATGTTGGAAGAAGTGCAGCCAGAGTGCTCCTGAGAGGGCAAGAAGGCCAAACTTCATCTCTCATACTTCGGACATCTTGTGAGGAGGGACCAGTCGCTGGAGAAGGATATCATGTTTGATAAGGTGGAGGGTCAGAGAAAAAGAGGAAGACTCCCAGTGAGATGGATTCACCAAGTGGCAGCATCGATGGACTCAAGCATGGCTACAGTAGTGAGGTTGGCCCAGGATTGGGAAGTGTTTTTTCTGCTCTTCATAAGGTCACTGTGGGTCAGTATTGACTCAATGGCACCTAACAACAATAATAATTTTGTGATTTGATGTATGTATTCTATGTGTTATAAATTCTTGCCTCTATGATATAAGTACATGTCCTAGTGTGGCTCTGTGGAATGTGCACTGAGCCACAAGGTCAGTTTAAACTGTGAGGTCTGAAGTTCAAATCCACTAGCTAGTCCTTGGAAACTCTATGCAGGGTTGCTATGAGTTAGAACCAACTGGATAGGCACTTAACATCAACAACAGTGATATTAATGAGTCAGGATTAGAGCAGTTATGTTAATGAGGCAGGACACAATTTACAGGGGGACCTAATGCCAAGATAGAAGAGCCTGAGCTTGTCCTTAGGATCTAGGATTCTTGCACTGTGAACTTCCTATGCATCAAGCAATACTGACGCCAAGACACATGGAGATCTCCAAGGAATGCCAGAGTCATAAATACTGAACAAAGGCAGAGGCAGAGACTTCCCTCCTGACACAGACAGACAGCCTTTCCCTGGAGCTGATCATCTGAATTCAGACTTTGAGCTTCTTAAACTAGTCGGACACTTTTAAGACGTCTTGTGCAACTGATATGCCTAATGCACAAGACCTCTTTAAAGTGTCCTAGAACAAAGATGTCAGTTTGAGGACTAAGGTATACTTATGTAAGCCATGGTGTTTTCAGTAGCCTCACATGCAAGTGAAAGTTGGACAATGATTAAGGAAGACTGTAGAAGAATTGATGCATTTGAGTTATGGTGTTGGAGAAAATTATTAAGAATACCATGGACTTCTAGAAGAATATACAAATCTGTGTTGGAAGAAGTGCAGCCATAATGCTCTTTAAAGGCCAGGGTGGCCAAACTTCATCCCTCATACTTTGAACCTCTTATCAGGAGGGACCAGTTCCTGGAGAAGGACATCACGCTAAGCTAAAGTGAAGGGTCAGTGAAAAAAAGGAAGACTCCAATCGAGATGGATTGATGCCATGGTACTAGCAATATGTTCAAGCTTAACAACTATTGTGAAGATGATGCGGGACTGGGCAGTGTTTCCCTCTGTTGTACGTGAGGTCACTATGAGTCAGAAGTGACCCGAAAGCATCTAACAACAACAACAACAACAAACTGCGAGACAGAATACATTTCTGTTTGTTAACGCCATCCAGTTGTGGTGGTTCTGTTTCAGCTACACTCTAGAGAACTTTGAGATTTTTACTCTATGCAAGTACAGTGACAAGCAATCCAGGAATCTGATCTCTTTCCATTGTCATTTATTATATAATCTCAGGAGGTATATGTGGTCAGCATGAAACCCACTTCACAAATGAGAGCAATCCAGGTCAAAACTGTGGATTAGTTTGTCCAAGTTCTTGAATGTGTGCCTAAGCTCTTTCAGAATCAGATGTGAGCGCTCACTGATTGGAGGATATTCCCTGAGATTTCTTCTGTCTCTAGAAGACACTTTCATTTCAGGCTAAAAAAATATCTCTAGAGGAAAATGCCTTCCCATTATTATTCATTTACCATGTTCTCATCTTCTTTTGTCTGTATTCATACCTGGCTAAACAACATCAGCAGAAGATCATACTACATACACACTACATACATGCTTTTCTGCCAGCTGGTCCCACCAATCTACTGACTTGGTTACTGTTACCTATCATTAATTGATGGATGAATGAGTATAAATGAATGGAAAAGAAGTGAATTGATCCATTCATTGATTGACTTACTATGCATTAATAGTAAGTTGTTATATGTTGCTAGAGACTCCTGGATTCCTGAGATCGCCTAGTCTTATATTCTAGCAAAAGAGGTAGACACTGAATAATATATATGCAAATAGCATCTACTGTGTAACTGAGTGTAGGAAGTGCTAATGATATAAACAAACAAGCAGAGAACTGTTAGGGTGGGTGTGTGTTGAAATCTTAGTTAGAATGTCCGGGCATGGAAATGTCACAGAGGGGATATTTGAGTGGAAACCAGAAAAATGAGGGAGTGAACCTTGGATATGGGGGAGATGGGGTCAAGCATTGCAGGTGGAAGACTCAGAAAATGTGCAGTCCTGGGGCAGAAACATTCCTGGGAGTTGGAGAAAGATCTATGACAGGGGTGGGGAACATCTGGCCCTGCTAAGGCAACAGCAATTCCAGCCATCACTTTGTTGTTGTTGTTGTTGTTAAGTGCCGCCAAGTCGGTTCTGACCCGTAGTGACTCTGTATAGGGTTTCTGAGGAGCTGCTGGTGAGCTTGAACCACTGACCTTGTAGTTCAAATGGCTTTACAGTCTGGCGCATTAACCCACTGTGCCACATCAGGACTCCAGCCATCACATTAGGTGTGAGTTTATTAAATGTTTGACCAAATATAGCTGGCTGATAATTTTATATGGCCTGTGAATGACGTTATAAATATCCAAATGGCCCTTGGCAGAAAAAAAGGTTCCCCATGCCAAACTTCATCTCTTATACTTCGGACATATTGTCAGGAGGGACCAGTCGCTGGAGAAGGATATCATGTTTGGTTAAGGTAGAGGGTCAGAGAAAAAGAGGAAGACCCCCAGCGAGATGAATTGGCACAGTGGCAGCATCAATGGGCTCAAGTGTGGCAACAATTGTCAGGTTGGCCCAGGACCAGACAGTGTTTCGTTCTGTTGGGCATAGGGTCACTGTGAGTCGGTACTGACTCGATGGCACCTAACAACAACAACCACAACAAACCCCTGATGTAAGAGGCCAGAGGTGCTGAGCGAGAGCAATGGTAGAAGGGTACCGCTAGATTCTGTAGGGGGTCATCAATTAGAGTAAGAATGTGGCTTTCAGTTGGAGTGATCCATTTTGTGTAGGGAAGTGAAACACCCAAAAAGCTGTATGTGGACTTCTGTTTGGTGGGTTGGGACCATTGGGGTGGCCATAGAGGGAGGGGGAACTGGGAGACTAGTGAGCAAGTTATTGCAGTAACCCAAGTAGGAGATAATGGGCTAAGGTGAGACCTTCCTCTCTCTCTTCCCTCCTTCCTTTCAGATCGATAGATGGTACTCCATGGCCCTCTCATTCTACAGAGTAAAGTAAGCACCACAGGACACTTAATGGGCTCTTTTGATAGTCACATCCATTACCTTGCATTTGAAGACAGTGTCACAGGAAAACATCTCTTTCCATTAAAGCTGAGTCAATCAGTAAGCACTCTTTTTCATTTGCCTTAAATATGATGTTTATTAAAAGGGAAGGGCAGTGAACCGACAGCGGAGGAGTCCATTCTTTTAATAAAATGACATTGGCAACTACTTTAGACTGCTTTCTATGGAATAAGTGCTTTATATTCTGTTGTTTTTCACTCAAGACAATTCTGAGGAACAGGCATCATCTCTCCCATGCTACAGACTGGAAAACTGAGTGATGAAGCCACATAACAGTCTTGTTCAGCTAGGATCTACATTGTGCCTGTCTGAAAGCAGGGCACTCTGGCTCCAAAGCTGACATTCTCTCAAGATATGTCACAGATATTCTTTTTGCTTATGTCGCATCAATTACCAACAAAACTCAAACCAAATCCACTACCTCCGAGTTGATTCTGATTCTTGGTGGTGTTGTTATGTGCCGTGAAGTTTGTTCTTACTCATAGTGACCCTGTACAGGGTTTTTAAGGCTGTAAATCTTTACGGGAGCAGACAGCCTCATCTTTCTCCAATGGAACAGCTGGTAGTTTCAAACTGGTGACCTTAAGGTTTGCAGCCTGATTCGTAACCACTACGCTACCAGAGCTCTGATTCTTAGCGACCTTATAAAACCGAGTAGAAGTGTTCCATAGAATTTCCATCTTGATAGAAGCACACTGACTACCTCGTCATTGGTGAGTTTGAACCACTCACCTTTCCGTAAACAGTCTAACACTTAGAGTATAATTATTATGAGAGAGTGTCACTTTAATAGAACAGTATAGTCTATGGCAGTAAAGGCTAAAGGCACCAGAGATTATCTACTCTGGGGGTTGTCTCACTTGAAAAGGAACCAGAATCCCCAAAAGGCATGTTCAAATTCAGATTGCCAAGTATCCACCTCTAGAGCTTCTGACTTGGTAGTTCACATCTGTGTTTCTGTATTTCTGCTAGGGTCATAAGCAATGCTATGTTACTGGTCCTGGGATCCCACATTGAGAACCCCTGATACATGTTAATCCCATTATCTTCACAAAGAGAAAATTGAAGTCCAGAGAGGTTAATTTTGTGTTGTTTGGTGCAATGAGTTGGCTCCAACTCATACAGGCCCTCTGTATAAAAGGACAAAACACTGTCTGTCTGGTCCTGTGACCTCCCCACAATTGTTGCTATGTTTGAGTCCAATTGTTGGAGTCACCTTGTCAATCCATTGAATGTCCTCCTCTTTATTCCTGACCTTCAGCTGTATCAAGCATGATGTACTCCTCCAGTGTTTGGTCCTTCCTGATGACGTGTCTAAAGTACGTGAGACGAAGTCTCTCTGGTATGCCTTTTGAGTATCGTTCTGGCTGCAGTTCTTCTGAGTCAGATTTGTAAAACTATTTTTAGTTCTCAATAAGAAACCCTTCTCACTGGCTTTAACTCTAGGAGAACACTTAAAAACCTCAGAGATACATAACCAACTCTCAGGAATGAAAGTCTAGGGTTTGCTTATATCTTTTGCTAATGCAAATATATGAACTATAGAAGACTATTTTTTTTCTTGCATTTTCTCCTAATTCTGTATCTCCTTTAAATATTTAATCAAGAGGAACACCACACACAAAACTCTTCCAGCCCTATTTGTTCTTACCATGTCAAAATTCGTAAATGTTGGTCTTTGTAGCCACTCAGAATATTTTCAAAATCATCCCATCCTGGACAAACCAGTGGCTAACTACAAACAAGGATGAGGGAAGTTCTTATGGTAGCTGTTTTTATAACTGCCTAGACTCCTCAGATTTAAAGAGAATGGTGATTCTTTCTCTCACATAGTTTGTATATATCATGTAGTTTGAACACTCTTCCATCATCTAACTAACCAAAGGAACCAGACCTTGGAGGGAAACATCATGCTTGGTAAAGAAGAGGTACTGAAAAGAAAAAGAGGGGAATACAATATGGTTTGTGAACCTGAGTTTAGAAACTTCCTGTGGTGAAGTTTGTCCATTTTGGAAGTCAGTCACTATTGGTGTGTTTACCTCAATCAACTGTGGAAACACCTAGTTGGTTCTGCTTCCTTCAAAGAGAAGTTCTGAAGCCCTTTCTTTTGGAGCCATCCACAGATCAGCCTCAAGTTGGAGGCCTTCAACTCTTCCAGAGAAAGAAACTAGTTCCCACTTCACTTGTACTAATATATATATATATATACCATCAACCCATCAACTGACCTCTTCACTTTACCAGAATCAATGTCTTTTAGGACAGGAGCTGATGTGCCATATGGTTTTTGCCAATGGAACTTAATGTGGCTGCTGAGAATCCGTTTGTAGAGTGGGTGAGAGAGACAGTGGAGCTCAGTTGGAGAGACCTCATGCTTTGAGGTCAGGCCGAGCTGCTATTCTACACCGGTTCATCCATGTTCCTTTAGGCTCAGTTTCTTCAGCTATAAAATGAGGAGATAATTTTAGCACCACACACAGTTGTTGTGAAAGTGTCAAGATGATGAGATAATGTGGGTGAAGTCTTATCACCCTGCCTGGGTCATGGAAAAGATTAAATGTCAACCAGGTGCATTCAGAGCTACTCTGCCCCACCCCCAGAGGGTTAGTTCCACTAGGGATGAAGTCCAGCATCATGAAAGGTGGCCATTTGATTCCCTTTTCATCATTTCTGACCTTTCTTAGGGGTTTACGATCTCAGGACCCGCCTCTGCCTCTGGGCCATGTGTTTGTACAACTGTCTGTCTCTCACCCCAGACCAGCTAAACAGTATATCCTGGTCCTTGCACTGGTTGCACAAGAAACACACACACATACAAACACATTCATAGCCATGAACACTCACACACAAACACACTCATGCACACACACATGCACATAGTCTTTCACACACACAAACAAGTATTCATGCAGAGAAATAAATATACTCACATACAAACCCATATACTCACAATACAAGTTCACATTCAAACACATGCTCACACTTATGCACATAAGCATACACATAATCATGCATGTCTCACGTGTACAACCACACACATGCATGCACTCATAAACACCCAGCATTTCTGCCAAGGCTGACTCAACTCAGGGTCTGTGGACCCAAGGGTAGCATGAACACTCTTCCATCATCTCTCTAACTAACCAAAGGGGAAAAAACTCAACTCTCAAGTCGATTCTGACTCAAAGCAAATCTATATAGAGTTTCTGAGACTGTAAGTCTATATGGTATCAGTCTATATAGTCTCATCTTTCTCTTGAAGAGTAAACTACCAACTTTGAAGTTAGCAGTCCATTGCATAGCCTACTATACCACCAGAGCACCTCAATTTTTGTGCCTCAAACCTTCCTGCCTTAGTTGTCCCTCTTCTCCTAGTTAGATTTTCATTCTGCATAGCTCGTTATCAATGTGTGTACTTATCCCCAGACTGTCCCTCCCTCCCTGAACAAGGACTTGGTATATTGAAGTGTCTTGCCCTGAGTTATCCCCACATTCCTTAGGAGAGAGCTAGAGTTGAACATAAAACCAAACCAAACCCATGGCTCTCGCGTTGCTTCGGACTCCTAACAACTGTAGAGGACAGAGCAGAACTGGCCCCTGGGGTTTCTGAGATAATAAATCTTTACATCCACAGACTGCCTCATCTTTCTATGGGTGGGTTTGAACTGCTGACCGAGCACTTCAACTCCTGCACCGTCATTGGTGCCATATCGAAATGGTCAAAGTTGTTAAAATGGACAAGCAACTCTCCCTCATTCTTCCTTCATCTTGCACGTGCCCTAGTTGAGCTCAGCTCTCCAGATTGCCTTTACGATGCCCCCCTTTTAACTCAGAACTAGACCCTTGTTACTCAGAACTCCTCTAAAGCTGAAGAAAGAACTCCTACCTGTGATATTCATGCTTAAGAACCCAGAAGACTAGCTATGAGGAGCTTATCAAATCCTAAAGCTGATGATGCATTAGAGCTGAAATTCGGGATTTTCTTAAGTCCACTGGAGCTTTGAGCACTAAAATGACTAGGTGAATATTCTTCCATGTTCCAGTGGACTATCTTTCCAACTTCATCAAGATGTGAGAACAACCCGAGAAGTTTCTTTCTGTTTCTTGACTTTTGTTTCTTCTTGGGAATGAACCAAATCCTTGACAGAGAAGATAACAAACAAAACAAAAACATCATTTTTGGGGGATGGATGTTTCACATTTCATTTTCAATGGAAAGCTATGTTTTTAAATGGTGTCCCTTAGAGAGTACAGAAAGTCAGACATCTTAATCATTCTGGGGAAGAGAAAACGATAGGCTCTCTATAAGAAAACAAACACAAATTAATGACAAATCACTTTAAAACACGCCAGACTACTTTGCATGTGAGAAACAGACCTTGAAGACAAACAGTTGTTTGTGAGGACCATGAGCAGAAGTAGGACTCCCCAGTTAACGACTTGGTTCTACATGAAATTCAATCCGAGACATCATAAGTACAGTTACGCATTGTTGTCCTATGTTCTTCGGGGAATATTCACCCTCTCTATGAATGCCTGCCCATATATTTAATGAGTGTAAATAATAGCTTCTAGAAGTACATTTAAAAAGAGAAAGTGCTTAAGATTGTTTGGAATGAAAATCATCTACCACTTGATTGTGTTTTAGAATATGAAAGGCGATACACACCCTGTGAGATCTGGGCTTTGTAGGATTCTCATTGTATGATTTTTCCAAAGTATGCTATCAGGCATTTCTTCAAAGCTTAGAACTGCCCACCTTTCACTTAGTAGCTGAACACTAAACTGTGTGTGCCACCAAGGGACTTCTTTACTTTAGTTGCTATTTTTGGGTGTTGTCAAGCTCATTGTTGCGCTACTTTGTCATTCCATTTCTTTGAGGGTCTTCCTCTTTTTCACTGACCCCTTTGTTTTCCTTCTCCATGACTGGTCTCTCAGATGACATGCCTAAAGACCGTGAGACGGAGTCTCACCATCCTTACATCTAAAGACATTCAGGCTGAGCTTCTTCTAAGGTGTATTTGTTCTGCTGGCAGTTCATGGTATATTCAGTATTTTTCACCAACACCATAATTCAAATACATGCATTTTTCTTTGGTATTCCTGACACATGATTTCTAGAGGGGTTATACTTCAGTTATGAATAGAACAGCCAAATGCACACTTTTGAAGTTCCTTGGTTGCTTTGAAAACTCTGTTTCTTTAAAGGGAGAGAGAGAGAAAGGAGAAAAAAAAAAAAAAGCATTTCTTTCTGCCTGGTATCTTCCCAGGCAGAGGATCTGAAAATCAACAAAATCCAAAGGTCCTCACTTTGTAATGTTTGTAGTGAGATCCCAGCATTTTAGCATTTAAGTGTTTTCAGATTACATCCATTTAAACATCTGTGATTCATTATCGTAAATATCACAGTTGTGTGGGACCATATGCCTCAGCTTGCAGCATATAGAGATATATAAAGGAAAAGTATGAGCAATAAATCTCAGGAACCGTAGACATACCATGGGTTTGTGTGATAAAGAACATTTCCAGACATGCCGGACCCTCTGTAATCACAGTAATACACTTGAGATTCCCTCATAAGAATCCTTCACTGGCAAAAGTTGCCACTTTTGATGGAAAGCTGTGACTTAAATTTAGCCCACATACTTCTCATGATAATTCAGGTTGGGTGGAAAGTACAAAAGCCTTTAGTTGCATAAGCATGTGTTTCTTAAGGAAATGACTGAGGGCGATTATGGTGGAGGGAAAAAAATCAGAGGCCAACAGGATACCTTTAACAAGTGATGAGTCACTCTTGGCAGGCAGCTTTCTCCGCTCCCATGAGGCTAGAGCTAGAGAGATACCATATGGTGTACGGGAGGCAATAAAAAACCTCTTGGCAACTGGAGGATGAATTGGCATGACCTATAGAGCTGATCATTTTCTTGCTTACTTCAGAGAGCCCATATATGCATTCCAGAATTAATTGTGCTTCATGTTTTATAAGCCAGATCATGATATTTTAATTTCCTGATAAGGTCTTGTCAACTAGACAGAACCAATTTGTAATCACAGCTGGAGAACATCTCACTCACTGCAATTAGCAAGGAGGTGAATGAATTAATTGGTTACAACCAAGAAGAGTCCACTGATAGTTGGTGATTGCCGACACTGTGTGGGCCCTAAGCATAACTGGCAATGTGGAGATGAAGTTGGAGGAAGGGCTGACCCTCAAAGAGTTCCCAGATTACAAGGATATTATTATTAGTTGCCAGGGTGACCCTGTGCACAACAGAACAAAACGCTGCCAGTTTTACACCATTGAAGAACAGATTGTTATAGTTTTTAATGGTTGATTTTTGTAAGAAGATCACCAAGTCTGCTTCCTAGTCTGTCTTAGTTTGAAAGCTCCAATGAAATCTATTCAGCATCATAGCAACACTCAAGCCCCCACTAATGGACAGGTGAAGGCTATGCATGAAGCACATTGGCCAGGAATCAAACCCGATTCTCCTGCATGGGAGGCAAGAAAGAAGAATTCTACCTCTGAGAAAGGATGCATACCTGCTGCGCAAGACCTCTTTAAAGTGTCCAAGAGCAAAGATGTCTGTTTCAGGATTAAAGTGAGCCTAACCCAAGCCATGGTACGTTGAATATCCTCATAGGCGTGTGAATGTTGGACAGCGAATAAGGAAGACTTTAGATGAACTGACTCATTTGACTTATGGTATTGGAGGAAAATATTGAAATGCAATGGACTGCCAGAAGAACAATCAAATCTGTGTTGGAAAAAGTACAGACAGAATGTTCTTAGAAGCCAGGTGGCCAGGCTTTGTCTCTCTTACATCAAACATATTATTAGGAGGGACAAGTCTCT
>NW_006408555.1:6258906-6263533 GCF_000296735.1 Chrysochloris asiatica | reverse complement strand
TCCATCTCTGGTGTCACTGCTTCTCTAGGTAGGGTCCCACATTCCACTCGAGCTATTCTCCCTTAATGTTCCTAGGGGCCTCTGTTTCTGGACTGTAAGATTAACTACTCCCCCTTTTTTGTTACAAAACTTCTACCTTTACAGTGGTGACAGTTGCAATAGTCATGAAAACTATTGCTTACTATTGAATCATAAGAATCTTATCCCCATCTCTTTTCAGCAGACCCACCTCGACAAGACTAAAACTCTTCAGTGGGGACTCTACCTTCCCTTGCACACTCTTAACTAAACTCAGTCTGAGGGTTTTTAAGACCGAAGACACTCCTACACACACTGGCTACAAACCATCTGTGACCTTTATGAACACTAACACAACATTCTGAAGGCCAGGGATCAAGCATCCAAGCCATTGTGTGTGGGGGGGTGGTTTCTCCCATGATGCTTTGTTTTCTGTGATTTGGAAACTCATGATGGTTTAGCAGAAGAACAGCAGGGTGTTGATTTGAGGTAAGCCCTAATCTCAAGAATGCTATGATAAAAGCTAGAGTTAGATCAGTGCTCACAGATTCCAGAGATCTTTTCTTCCAACCATAGGAGTGAAAATTGGTGACTCTTTTCAGGTGTGCTGGGGCTGCATACAGACCTTATGACCTTTTGTTTGGTCCACATCCATGTAGGTGAGGACTTCAAAAAGTGGGCAGAAAAATGGAATGAAAAGATAATGACATATTTCCATCAACCTTTTGAAGGCTGTCATGTTTCTCTTCTTTCTCTTTCATGAGTAAATGTTTCCTTAGCTTTGACCAGCAACAGTCTTCCAACTTCTACTGTCTGGCTTGTTCCCTCATGCATTTAATTAATTCTTATTTCCAGAATCTACTGGATTCCATCTCTGAAATCTGTCTCAACCATTAAACCCTATTAAACCAGGAATCCTGGTGTGGCATTGTGGGTAAATGTGAGGACTGCAAGTTCGGTTTGAACTGCAAGGTCAGTTGTTCAAGCTCACTAGCCGCTTCTAGGAATCCCTGTACAGAGTCGCTATAATTTGGAACCAACTCGACCACCATTAACAACAACAACAATTAAGCCAATTGTTCGTAGATGTAGAGTAAACTCGTAACATTTTATTTGGATCCCATCAACCTGGAAGAACACACCCCTGTTTCTTCATCCAGGATCTGAGACCAAGATTCTACAGTCGATGTGAAAATTACAATTCTAGCTCAACTGTAAGCAATTGACTTCATGCTTCTGAGCATCTTGTTTCCAACTTTGTAAAACACTCTCTTCATGTGACTTTGGAGAGGGTTCAAAGAATGAATGTTTACCCAGCATTTAGCCTACCATCTGACCAACAGAAAATGCTCCGTGAATTGTCACCATTACCCAAAATGGATGGCAATCATGAAAAGCTAGCACCATTCTAGTGACGTAAAGTGACGCGGGGAGGTAGGGGGAAATGATGTGGTTCGTTACCAGTAACTTTGGTGCCATAGCTGTCTTTATTAGCAGAGCTGGTGCTTGATGAGTGTAAATGAACTCTTGCTGACTGTCCATTCATGTAGCTCAGTTAGGTTAGAAAACTAACCCAATAAAGACTAATACAACAAATTTCATGTGAAAAATTCTCCTGGATTTCACTCACTGGTTCTTACCAGTGTGCGGTGGCGCCATTCAGTAAGCCCTGGACTGTGAACCACAAGGGCCATGGTTCAAGCCCACCAGCTGCTCTATGGGAGAAAAATGAGGCTTTTTACTCCTGCAAAGATTTAAAAAGCCTCAGAAACCCTGCATAGGGTCACTGTGAGTCAGAACTGACTCAAGGGCACACAGTAACAACAGTTCCTACCAAAAAAGTTAAAACAGAGTCGCAATCAACTCAAAGTCAACAGACATTTGGGTTTGGGTTCCCTGTAAAGGGTTTTTGTTTGTTAGTTTGTATTTAGAATTTTTAATTGCACATTGGATGAAGGTTGACGGAGCAGGTCGCTTTTTCGTTCAACAGTGGATACTTACTTTGGTTCGTGTCATAGATTGCATTTCCCCACGATGTAACTTTCACTTATTCCACGCCATTATCATTATTCCATGTCATTCCTGTTTCCCTTTCACAGTCCTTCTTCTCTCCTAAGACTTCTGAACTTTGTCCTTGGTTAAATGCTGCCCTTTTGATTTCAAAGAGGGGATTTATTCTAAGCGGTCTGTACTTCATTTACGTTATTCTGTCTGTTTTTTGGTTGAAAATCTAGCCACGGTGGTGAGTTCTCACTGCTAAGTTTTAAACCATAGACAACTCTGCCATTCCAAGCTATCTTTCCCCTTCTGTAAAATGGTAGTCAGATAGCTTATCAAATGCAGATCATGTTCCTGATAGTGTACTCTCACCTTGATTTGTTTGTTCGGTCCCTGAACCTATCTTCCTCTTCCAGGTTTCACTATATGGATGATTGCGTCCTGAGAACTTCTTTAGACCATAGATCATTCCGCCATTAGGGGTGGTGCCTTCTATACTCCCTCTCCAGCTATTCCTGTATTTATGCACCAGAAGATTGAGTCAGTACACGGTCCCTGAAGATCCAGTTGCAGTATTTTCTTTCTTGCTTGTCTTGGACCTTTTCATTTATTTCCTAATGCCTCATGCCTACCTGCCTTCATCTCCAAATTATCCTAATCCCCTCTAACACCCAGCAGCTTCTACAGAAGCCAAGATAAGGAACAAGTGCATTTTCCTGCTTAACATTCTAGGGAAGGAACTGTGTCAAAGCTAAGGACCTTTAAGGTCTGTGATACTCAGTTTTACTAAATTGATGTTGGTGACCTGGTTGTTTCCATGAGATTGCACAACTTTCATAGCCAGTGTAACATTTTGCATTCATTTTGTGTATTTTTGCTGTTTGGTTTCTAGATTACTATAAGTGTTTATTTGAAAATTATGATGTGTCTCTTCAAACATCTTAAATATTTTTCTACATTCTTAAGCACGGCTTTAAAATCTTTTTCTTTTTTTTTTAAATCCTGACTTAAGGCCAACACATTGTCAAGAAGAACACATATGATTTTATAATAAAACATTGGCAACTCATATAGACATTGCTTTCAAAGTGAAAGAGAGTGCATATTTGTTGATCATGTCTCTCTTTGGATGCCTCTGGCAATCATGAGCTTACTCATTGTTTGACTATGTCTAGCTGCTAGTAAGAATTCATTGTATTGGACAGTGTTCTGCTTATTCAGCCTTTTTGGTGCAATTAAGAAATGGAACATCCACCCTTCAAAATGGCAGCCCTCCAAATGATCACATGACTCCAACAGCTAGGCTCTGAATGATCACAGAGCAGATACCATCTCTTCATCTTTATGTTAGCGTTTATCTTTAGTATCTACTGTCTTGCACATTGGAGGTATGCTAATGGGCTTTATGATGGATCATCAAGATAATATGTTACACTTTAGAATAATAGAATTTCCTCGTGATGGGGTATCATCTTCCAATAGTTGAATCTCTTATACAGCGTTGCTGCTATATAGTCATTTGGGCTCCACTTAAAAGTATCGAATGACAAGAACATTTTTACCAAGAAGGAACTAGACCTTTGAAAATATAACTTGAATTTCTTCAGACTCTTCCAGTATTTGAACAAAAAAAAGGTTACGTGAACTTAATATTAGCATTGTACCAACTTGTTGCCTCTATCTGCACAATTGTAGGACCTCAGCCTCTCCGTATGCATGGATTATTGCTTCCACTTCTTACTGCAAGACCTTAAAGAATCAGTTACCTGAACTCATGGCCCTGACCTTAAAGAATCAGTTACCTGAACTCATGGCCCTGCTCTTGCTTTTGTCTTCATGACACCTGTGCTAAGCTGTATTCCACTTAGGCATGAGCCAAGTGACCACTCAACATAACAGTTTGGTATCAGGGATCCAAGTAACAGCACTTTAGATAGAGTAGATGCAGCTGCCTATGGTTTTTGAAATCTTGGGGTCTCAGAAACACATCTTCTCTCCTTAAATTAGGGTTCCATGATATTAGACCAGGAAGCCAATACCCTTCTCCCCAGCTTCCTCCACTCTAAGTTCTTATGCAGAATTTGACTCACTTGTAGTCCCTCTTCCCCCAGGTACATGTATGCATGGCACAGGAGAGGTGTTTGGCAACCAGAGCCCTGCCTGCACTTTAGGAATCATCAAAATCTGGATTCTAATGTAGGCTCAGCCAGGACACTCAGTCACATGTCTTTAGACAGTTCCAACTTTAAGGCCAAATAGCCTTCACGTCATAATGGAGCAAGTCTTTTCTCTCCTCATCCTATACTCTAGAGCCCTGGTGGTTCTGTGAGTGAAGTATTGGGCTGCTAACACAAAAGTTGGCATTTGGTACCCAGCAAGCTGTAACGGGATAAAGATGTGGCAGTCAGATTCTGTAACAATTTACAACAAGGGAAACAGTATGGGGCAATGATGCTCTGTCCTACAAGGTTGCTATGGGACAGAATCAACTCTATGGCAGTGGCTTTGTGTGTATATACGTGTGTGTGTGTGTGTGTGTGTATGTATATATATATATTTGTTATGTACCATGGAGTCAGCTTTGACTCATAGTGACCCTACACAGGGTTTC
>NW_006408555.1:6254093-6255151 GCF_000296735.1 Chrysochloris asiatica | reverse complement strand
TGAACAAATCATTGATTTTGCAGAATTCTATCATGCAATCTCCAGCATAATTTCTATCACCAAGGCCATATTTTCCAACTACTGATCCTTCCTCTTTGCTCCCAACCTTTGCATTCTGATCACCAATAATGATGAATACATCTTGATTTTTTATCTGATCAATTTCAAATTGAAGAAGTTGGTAGAATTCTTCTATTTCATCCTTACTGACTTTAGTGGTTGGTGTGTAAATTTGAGCAATAGTGATATTAATTGGTCTTCCCTATAGGTGCATGAACAGTATCCTATCACAGATAGCGTTGTACCTCATGACTGATCTGGACATGTTCTTTTTGACAATGGATGCAACACCCATTCCTCTTCAATTTGTCATACCCGGCATAGTAAACCATGTGGTTTTCAGATTCAAAATAGCCAATACCAGTCCATTTCAGCTCACTAATGCCTAAGATACCGATGTTTATGGATACATTCCATTTTTGACAACTTCCAATTTTCCCAGATCCATACTTTGTACATTCTATGTTCTAATAATTGATGGATGTTTATAGCTGTTTCTTTTCATTTTGAGTTGTGCCCCACTGGCAAAGGAAGGTCCCATGGGCTTTTCTTCATGGGCTTTACTCCATTTGCATCATCATGATCAACTGTACTTTGATGAGGTAGCTCTTCCCCAGTCTCATTTTGAATGCCTTCCAACCTGAGGGGCTCATTTTCTGGCACTATATCTGACAGTGTTTCTCTGCTATTCATAAGGTTTTCAGTGACTAAATGTTCAGAAGTAGTTCATCACTCTTTCTTCCTAGTCTGTCTTCGTCTGGAAGCTCATCTGAAACCTGTCCACCATGGGTGACCATGTTGGTATTTAACATACTGGTGGCATAGCTTTCAGAATCACAGCAACTCACAAGCCACCACCTTATGACAAACTGACAGACAAGTGGTGGGGTAGCATTGTTGTTGTTGTTAAGTGCCTTCAATTCGGTTCCAACCCATAGCGACCCTGTATAGGGTTTCCAAGGAGCGACTGGAGAGCGTAGTGTATTGATATATATAAA
>NW_006408555.1:6231759-6252533 GCF_000296735.1 Chrysochloris asiatica | reverse complement strand
AGCAGCTGGTGGATTTGACCTGCTGACCTTGTGGTTCATAGTCTATGTCTGATCATACAGAACCACACCAGGAGTAAAACTACATGTATACATACATATACATTTTTGGTTAGAGATCTTCATAGAAAGGGAGGTATATATGCATATCTTTACTATATACATAAAAAAATAAGCGCTATTAAATATACCGTGGACTGTCAGAAGAACAGAAAACTTTGTCTTGAGAGAAGTGTGACCAGAATGCTCCTTAGAAGCAAGAGTAGCAAGACTCATCCCACATCCTTTGGACATGTACTTGGAGGGACCAGTCCCTGCAGAAGGACATCATGTTTGGTAAACTAGAGAGTCAATGAAGAAGAATAAGATCCTCACTGAGATGAATTGGCACCATGGCTGCAACAGTGAGCTCAAATATAACCATGGACGTGAGGATGTTGCAGGACTGGGCAGTTTGCCATTCTTTTGTACATACGGTTGCTAGGAATTGGAACTCACTCAGTGGCACCTAACTACAACAGTATGTTGGAGACATGGACTCCTAGTTGAAAAACACCAAACGGAAGCTCTCTGTAAATCTGAGCTTTGTTGATTCTCAAACTTGCTGAAATTATGATTTCTGTTTCGCTGAGTGAGTGACTTTCATAGTGACTTACTCAGATATTCACATGAGTTGGCATCATCATTCTCAGTTTTGTTTAGGGCGTTTCAAATGTGCTTAGCTGCCAGATTGAGATTCTGCTATTTATTCATTCAACAAACAAGATTGAGTGAGTACTGTGTCAGGTGCTATGCTATATAAAGTAATTCCAATTTGAAATACAAATTCACAGTGTTGATAAACCCTCATACAATAGACAATGCAGTTTCCTATCAGAAAACAACCTGACATGTTTTAAAGAATCGATAGGAAAGGGGCAATATAAGACTGACAGAAAGACTAGATTTAGAGGTGGCAGCTCCATTTTTAATAGTAGACAGAGAAAATCCCCTGAAAGGAGTTATAGGCTCTTTTTCTGAAAGGAAACCCTTCAGGATTTACTTGGCAAAAAAAATAGTTTTGTGCTGAAGATCATTTGACTGAATCATTCATTATACTATCTGTGTCTGACATGATAGAACTGAAGCTCTATTTTGTCAAAGTTGGGATTGACGCATGGGATGATACTGAGAATGTTTTACATTCATTTGGCAACTATCAGATCTACTAAGCCTGTGGAGGTAAAATCCACTCCTGGGTGTATCATTTCTGGTTGATTGGAAATGCTCCCACAACCTTACAGAACCATGTGAATTTCTGTGATGTCTGCAGGTCAAACATGGTACCCAGAAATCAGCCCAGTACATTCAGGAATCAGGAGCATAGGATGGACCAAGGTGGCAGGCTGTTCTTCTTGTATCACCCAAGGATCTGGTCCAGTAGGGCCAAGGATCTGGCCCAGTAGGGATGGGGTTGAGCACACAATAGCAAAAGCATGATTGGCTTGGGTTCATGAGAACAGATGGTATCCTGGGAAACCAAAGGAAATGCTTCTTTGAAGCTTTGGGTAGGTTCAGAGAGACTCTGGACTAAGTAAGCCTTGTGAGTTCCCTGAAGGAAGTTGATTCCACGAGACCAGCAGGATATTAAATGATGTAAAAAGCAATTATGTGATGGGCTAGTTCCTGGGAAGAGTTCCCCTGATGTTTCTGAACTAATTGCTACTGTAGCTGTTGGAAAGACCTTGCTTCGTATGGTCCAGGAAAGAACATACAGTCCACTCAGTGTTGTTAGTTTCCATTGAAGCAGGTCTGACTCATAGAGACACTATGCACAATTGAACGAAACCCCTTCCAGGTCCTGTGACATCTTCACAATTGTCGTTACGCTGCTTCCACAATGCCAGTCCATCTCGTTGGAGGTCTTCCTCTTTTCTCACTGACCTTCCACTTTACCTAGCATGATGTCCTTCTCCATGGACTGTTCCCTCCTGAATGTGTCTGAAGTATGAGAGACAAAGTCTCGCCATCCTGGCTTCTGAGAAGTGGTCTGGCTGCACTTCTTGCAACACAGATTTGTTTGTTCTTTAACACCATTAATATTCTTCTTCAACACCAGAATACAAATGCTTAGATTCTTCTACAGTGTAGTCTTCCTTAATCATTTCTAATTTTCACATGCATATGAAGTGATTGAAAATATCATGCCTTGGGTCCGACTCACATTAATCCTGAATCTGATAATTTTGCTTTTGAACACTTTAAAGGGTACTTTGGGAGCAGATTTGTGTAACGCAGTACTTCATTTGATCTTTTGACTGCTGCTTCCTTGAGCGTTGATTGTGGATCCAAGCAAAATGAAGGCTCTGACAACTTCAAACTTTTCTCCATGTATCATGCTGTTGTTTATCAGTCCAATGGTGCAGATTTATGTTTTCTTCATATGTGGTGCAATCCATACTGAATGCTTTAGTCTTTGATCATCATCTGTGAATATTTCAAGTCCTCTTTGCTTTCAGCAAGCAAGGTTGTGTCAGCTGCTTATCACACGTTGCTAACTATTCTTCCTTCATATAATCCAGTTTCTCAGATTATTTGCTCACGATATAGATTGAATAAGTGTGGTGAGAGGCTACAGCCTTGGTATACAACTTATCTGATTTTAAATCATATATTATCCTCTTGATGGATGTACAGGTTCCTCATGAGCATAAAGATGTGTTCCAGAATACCCAGTCTTTGCAATGTTATACAGTTTGTCATGATTCACACTGTCAAAGCCTTTACATAGTACCTAAAGCACAAGTAAACATCTTTCTGGTATTCTATGCTTTCAGCCAAGATCCATCTGAAGTCAACAATGATAACCTTCATTCCACGTCTTCCTCTGAATCCATCATGAATTTCTGGCAGCTACCTGTCAATGTACTATTGCAACCATTTTAGAATTATCTTCAGCAAAATTTTATTTGCATGTGACAGTAATGATATTGCTGGACGATTTCTGCCTTCCATTGGGTCACCTCTCTTTGCAGTGGGCATAAATATGGATCTTTTCCAATAAGTTGGCCAGGTAGCTGTCTTTTGAATTTCTTGGCATAGATGGGAGAGCACCACAGTACTGCATCAGTTTGTTGAAAGATTTCAATTTGTATCCATCAATTCCTGAAGCCTTGTTTTTCACTAATGCCTTCACTATAGCTTGGATTTATTCCTTCAATACTATCGATTCTTGATCATGGTTGAACATCAACCATTTCTTTGTGGTACTGTGATTCTGTTTATTCCTTCCATCTTCTTTTGGTGCTTTTAATATATTTTTTAAAAGGTAAAACTTGGATTTTTTCTTCAGTTCTTTCAACCTGAGAAATGCTGAGTGTGTTTTTCCCTTTTGTTTTTCTAACTCCAGGTTTTTGCACATTTTACCATGATATTAGACTTTATCTTTTTGAGCTGCTCTTTGAAATTTTCTGTTCCGCTTTTTTACTTTTTTCTTCATTTGCTTTTAACTTCTTTACACTCAAAAGCAAATTCCAGAGTCTCTTCTGACATCAATTTTTGTCTTTTCTTTCTTCCTGTCTTTTTAATAATCATTTGCTTTCTTCCTGAATGATGTTCTTGATGTTATCCCACAACTCTCTTGAATTCTGTCATTAATGTCTAATGCAGCACATCTGTTCTTAAGCTGGTATCCTAATTCAGGTAGGACATAGTTAAGGTTAATTTTTGGCTCTCATTAATTTGTTTTAAGTTTCCACCTTCTCTTCTCACAGATGTAGGTAATTTGACTCCTGTGTATTCTACCTGTGTAATCCATCCATGTGTATTGTCATAGTTTATGTTGTTTAAGAAAAGTATTTGTAATAAATAATTCATTGTTCTTACAAAATTCTATCATGTAATATCCAGCATTATTTCTGTCATGAGGCCATATTTTCCAACTAATGATCCTTCCTCTTTGTTTCTAACCTTCACATTCCATTCACAAATAATTATATATGTGTCTTGACTGCATATTTGATTAGTTTCAAACTGAAGAATTCAGTAGAATTTTTCATCACTTGCTTTAGTGTTTGGTATGTAAATTTGAATACTGTTAGTATGAACTGGTCTTCCTTGTAGGTATATGGATATTTTCCTGCCACAGAGAACATTGTACTCTGGGATACATCTTGATGATGAATGTGACTCCATTCCCTTTCAATTTGACAATCCAACAACCATATGATTGTTGTATTCAGAATGGTCAGTATCAATCCATCTCAGCTCATTAATGTTAGAATATTGATCTTTATGAGTTCCATTTCATTTTCCACTGCTTCCAACTTTCCTAGATTCATAGGTTGTATATTCTATGTTATTAATGAAATTAGTTATTAATAGATGTTTATAGCTATTTCTCCTCATTTTGAGTTATGACCCCATCAGTAGATGAAGGTCCCGAATTCTTTGCTCCATTCATGTCATTATGGTCAACCGTACTTTGAGAAGGCAGCTGTATTTTATGTGTCTTCCAATCTGAAGGGCTTGTCATCTGGTACTGTATCTGACAATGTTCCACTGCTGGTCATAGTGTTTCCATCTTCCAGCACTGTATATGACAATGTCCCACTGCTATTCATAGTGTTTCCATCTCCCAGCACTTTATCTAATAATGTTCCACTGCTATTCATAATGTTTCCAGCTCCCAGCACTGTATCTGACAATGTCCCACTGCTATTCATAAGCTTTTCAGTGGCTAAACATTCCGAAGTAGTCTGCCTCCCTTTCATTCTAGTTTGTCCTAGTCTGGAATATCTTCTAAAACCTGTCCACTATGGGTGACCCTGTTGGTCCTTAAAATCCTGGTGGCTTAGTTTCTAGAATCACAGCAACTCACAAACTACCACAGTATAACACACGCTGACAAACAGTAGCTGGTCAATGAATAAGGAAGGTTAAATTGATGACTTTGATTTATGGTGTTGAGTAGTATTATTTATACCATGGACTGCCAGAAGAACTAACAAATCTTTGTTGGAAGAAGTACAGAACACTGTTAATTTGAAGAAGAGATGGCAAGACTTCATCTCCAGGATTTTGAACTTTTTTATCACGAGGGACCTGGAGTAGGACATGATGATTGGAAAAGTGGAGAGTCAGCAAATGAGAGGAAGACCCTCAATGAGATAGAATGACACAGTGGTGGCAATAATGGGCACAAACATAGAAATGATTATGAGGAGGTCATCTGTAGTACATAAAAGTCACTATGAGTCCAAAGCAGTGTGAAGGAACACAACAACAATATACTGAAGGAACAGCTAAAGTCTGTGTTAATAAGGAAGTTATTCTAATATATCTGCTTCACTCCAGTTGGAGGGAGATCAAACAATGTATATGTTCTTGCACATGGGAAGTGCTTAATCTTGGTACTGTGCTGAATGTGGTCAGTACTGATAATCTTCAAAGCTAATTGCTAAACTTTAGAAAATCTATAAGCCCATTGATAACACATTGCTAATTTAAAATCAGCCATGTTGAGAGTATTTACACCACAGAAATTGGTAAACACTACAGATCAGGATTTTTTTTTGTTGTTACCAACACACCACTGAAATGATCTTACCATTTTCTGTGGGTGTGACATTGTGGGTTAATGCACTGGACTGCAAATTCATTTGCATCACAAGGTCCACAGTTCAAGCTCACCAACTGCTGCTCAGAAATCCTATACAGGGTTGCTATGGGTCAGAACTGACTCAAAGGCACTTAATAACAACAACATATTTAAAATGAAAATCTGCTTCAAAACTAGACAACCTCTCCACCAAGGTAGGAGAAAATAAAAACAAATTTATTATTAAATACAGAGTGTGGTGGCTGTATAGGATAAGCACTGGATTACTAGCCATGAAGCTGTAAGTTCCATCCCACCAGCCACTGCACAGAGAAAGATGAGGCTTTCTGCTTCCTCAAAGATTTACAGTCTTAGAAACCGTATACAGTATTACTATGAGTCAGAAGGAACTCAACGTCACATAATTGCAATAGCATATGAGAATCTGATGTATAACAGGCAGTCCTCTACAAAGATTGTGGAGACCAAGAGAAATGTGACCTTTTATAAGACTAAGTAGGTAGAACCTGTTTCATACATGTTTTCAAGACCCAACACATGTAGTGTTACTTCTAGTAAAAGCACTTGGAATCACCATTATATTATACATGTTGTTATTGTTGTTACGTGCCATCCAGTCACTTATAACTCCTAGTGACCCTGTATACAGTTTTCAAGGAGTGGATGGTGGATTTGAACCACCAACCTTGTGACTACCAATCCAATGCTTACCAGACAGCACCATACCAGGACTCCTAAATTCACCTAGTGATTGGGATGGTCACCTTGTGTTTACTTATTGTCTTTATCCAATCAAATAATAAAATGGGTCATATCACTGTAGCACGTGGGTAGTCTCAGTGTGGAATCTAACACCTAGCTTACACTACCTTGGATGGCCTCCTGAGCACTGTGACTTCAAGGAGAATGGGCTTGTGAAGCAGTGTGTGGGAATTGTCAGCCCCAGACAAGGTCACAGGCTCCTTCAACATCAGCTGTGATGGGCCTCAGCTCCTTGGGAGAGTTACATGGAAGTTTGGTGAAAAGGTTGAAAGAATTGGTCAGAGAATCAGGGTGTTTTTTGTTTTTTTTTTTTTAGAATCTTGTGCCCAGAGAATAAGAGTCCTAGGGTATACCCATCCCTAGGTCATGTATCCATACTCTGAAAAATAAAAATTCTTGATAAAGCAAAAAAAACAAAAAACAAAAAACAAAAACAAAAACAAATTATGCGTCTGTGCTCATGGGCAGTGCCCAGTCTTAATGGTATGATCATACCTGACCTTCCTTGATGATCATACTTCAAAGAAATGGTTTCCAGAGTCTTGGTGTGGAGCTGGAGGGTAAGCACTGGACTGCAAGGATGGTTTGAACCTCAAGGTTAGTGGTTCAAACCCACCAGCCACTCCATGGAACTATACAGGGTCTCTATGAGTCAGAACCCACTTGGTGTCACTTAACCACAGCAACAACAATCTTTTAAATTTATTTCTTTAGTATATTTATAAGAGGTAAAGGAAGAATTTTAAAGATTTTTTTTGTAGTAAATGCTCCAAGAAAAAGGTAGAGGAAGAAAGTATCTTTCCCACTTAGCATCAGGGAAAATGTGTACACAAAGATACATACACAGGGGGCTTCAGAACATTTGTGGAAAAATGGAATTGGGGATTAAAAGATAATTAAATTGTTCCATGAACTTGTTGAAGGCCTTTTGTGCATAAATATATCTCCATGGTACAAAAAGAGAAATTAATATATAGGTACATGTCATTTAACATCCCCGCTATGTGCAGTGATGTGTACCTGTGTATCAATACCTTATGGGAGTCTGCTTCCGATCATTCTTGGCACATGACTGCCATTGCTGTTGCTCCTGTTGTGGGAGGTGCTGGCTGGAGGCTGAGAGGAAGACAGTGGGAGCTTCTTCTCTCACAGTTTAGGAGGCGAAAAGTCCAAATGCAGAGTATTGGCTCTGAGGGATGCTTTCTGTTTTTGTGGGCTCTGGGGAAGTGTCCTTGTCTCCTTTCAACACCTGTAGGCCTAACATTCCATGGGAATTTTCATATGTCTTGGTTTCAGTCTTCCTCTGGGTCTTGGAAATTCACAGTACAGGAAGCCCAGGTTCAAAGCATGTACATTACTTACAGCTGCCATTTTTATGGTGACTGTGAGTCATTTTTAGCTATGACTGCTTGTTCAATCTCTTTTATATCGCAAAAAAGATCGCATCAAGATACAACCTAATCCTATAGATTTCATCTGACCTTATTAAATCATAGAAGTGAGGATTTACCACACATAAGGTGTTGTAAATCAGATCACATCGTCAGAGAAGTGATTACGTTATAGTAGATCTCACTGTTGGGGTTAACTAAGTCTTAACTGTCAAACCACTGAGAATCCAAGCCCAGCCCAGTAGATACACAGTCTAAACATTTACAAGTACAGAGTACTGAAAGTGCATCCACACCTAACAGTGGGGGTAAGGGGAGAACTACAACCCAGGTTGAAGTTATAGACCTACTGTTACACACATATCGTTGCACACATGTGCAAGTAGAGTCTGACCTCAAAGTCTCAGAGACTGTGCAACTTAGGAGCAGACCATTTTGCATGTCTTTAAGAGTCTGCATGACCTTTAAGACAATTTCTCTATCACAGACTGACTCAAATATGCAATAACAGCTTATAGTCACTGTATTCATCCATTCCTTTCTGTATGAATAGGACTGTTTAATATTTTGCAGATATATTTCAGTTTATCTGTATTTTCCTATTTCTTGGGATCATCCAACACCTTGATTTGTTTCCCTCACACATTTCTTGATGGTTAGAATGCTTTTTGTTTTGGATTTTCATTCTTAAGAACCAGATTCAAAAGAAAGAAATAGCAGGGATTAAAAAAAAAAAAAAAGTGAAGGATCAAGGTCAGGAAGACTAAGCCTCTTAATTCACAAGCCAAACTTCCCATTTCAATTGTGGTTTTGTCTCTCAGCTGAAGTTTGTCTTTTTGTGGCATTCACGTTAAACCCAGAAGACGTTTTGAGTGGAAACACGCTGGAAGCCTAATTGAAACGCTGAATGGGGTCCGTTTGTCTAATTTGCATTCTTTCCTCCAGGTAGGGAGTTTTTTCTTCCTTCTCACTCTTCCTGGGGTGTTCAAAGATTATCTCAAAGAATGATGGTGTACAATTGATTCCAATATATCCCCCTGCACTATATATATGTATATGTATATATGTATGTACACTAATTTCTATAAGCTATTTTAAATGCCATAGTAATAAACTAAGGGAAACATTTATAGGATAACAATAATACAGATAGTGCATCCCAGTCCTTAAAACCCATACAAAGGTGTAGAGTATTTATTCACAAATTTAATTGTTCATTAGAGTTTTATCTTTTGGTTATTCACCATGGTGTCATTCAGAGCTCCTTAGGAGGTTGTCTCTATAGAAACACATATTTTTTTAATAGATAGACATAACTATTCAACTTTATTTTTAATGTGCTCTTCGACCTTTATTCTCTGGAACACACTGAGGCGCAATCTATATTGAAAAAGTTTGAGACTCACTGACACTTTTGTTCAGTCAACAAAATTGCTAATACCAAACAAGAATGCAAGATCCATGGCATTTGTTGTGTACTTTGATAGGGAATTTGAGGTGAGATGATTATCATTGGGAAAGGAGATTCTGCTTATCCAAAAATAAAAGGAATAATGGTGTAGAGTGTTCTTTGTCTTTTGATTCCGTATTGGTCATATTTTTCTGATGCTTCATGTCGATATTGCTGATGTAGTTAGCATAGGAGCACGACTAGGGGCAAGGAGGTTGACCCAGACCAGCTCTTCCTGAATAAGGATGGATTCTCAGCCATCACTCTGAGGGTTTTTGTGGCTACAAAGATGTTTTAGTTACCTAGGGCTGCTGTCACAGAAATACCACAAGTGGGTGGCACTGAAGAGCTGAAATGTATTGCATCATAGTTTTGGAGGCTAGAAATCCAAACCAGTGTGTCAGCAATATTGGATCCTTCTTTATTAGTTATCTCTGATGTCCCTTGGGCTCTTGGTGATCCTCACCTGTATCCTTCTTCACTGCTATGTGTGTGTCTCATTGTTTACTCATTTTATAACTCAGAAGTGATTAGGTTTAGAACCCACCCTACACTATTATGACCTCATAAACCTAACAATGAAAATCATGCTTCCATGTAGGCTAGATTCACAGATGTACAACAAAACACCTGTTTTGTTGTTGTGTGCCATTGAGTTGATTCTGACTCGTAGTGATTACTACAGACAAAATAGAACTGGCCCTTAAGGTTTCCAAGATTGTTATCTGAATGAACACAGATTACCACATCTTTCTTCCATGGGACAGTTACTGGGTTTAATATGCTGACCTTTCATTTAGTAGTCATGTGCCTAAGTACTGTGTCACCAGAGCTCTTTTAGCAGCTATTTTAGGGGACACAAACTCATTATACAAGGACAAACTTCTGTTTTTGACTCTGTAAATTTATTTCACTGTGTATTAAAAAATGCAATGGGCACTCTTTTATATTATAAAGATCATCTTCAAATAATTGGACATCATACAGTGAATCAATTAAAATAAGATATTAACAAATACTTGATTGCATACAAGGGTTTGGCAAAATGGTAATATGGGACTGAATGGTGAAAGGAAGGCAGTCTGTCCCCAGACACTCTGGAGAGAGCCCAGTGCCTTCAGCCTGAGGCTTCTGGTAGAGTGGTGTGTCCTCTGGGCATTTAATAACAGCTCACTAGATCAACTGTGCCCTGAGCATTTTCTGATCCTATATTTTAACTTCCTGTTAACTTCCCCAATGAACTGTGGTTCCCCAATGAACAGTGAGTGTGGTCTCTGAGTTCCGTGTGACCAGTATGATGAATTATTGAATTCAGCTGCTTAGAGAGGGATATGGGAGGAATGGCTCATGACATATATTATTACAGTTTGGGGGGAATGTGGGTTCTAGAATCAGACAGTATGGGTGTGAGCATCTCCTATGGATGCATGGCAGCTAAGAATCCCTGTTTTTATTGTTGTCGTGTTGTGAAGTGCCATTGAGTCCATTCCGACCCATAGCGACCCTGTATAGGGTTTCCAAGGAGCATCTGGTGAGCTTGAACCACTGACCTTGCAGTTCAAACGACTTGGCAGTCTGACGCATTAGCCCACAGTGCCACACCAGGACTCCTATTCTTGTTTTATTTTTATTGTGAATTAGGTTAGGTTTTATAGATCAGATCAGTTTTCCATTCAACAATTCATAAACATTTTGTTGTATCTCATTGGGGGTAATTCCCACAGTGGAACATCCCTCATTTCAGTTCCTCCCTGTGTTTCCTGTGTCTGTTTTCAGTGAGGATGAACCATTCTCTACCTCACACAAACCATGTGACGATTCCTTGTAATCATTAATGTCAAATGCGCAGCAGAGTCCTGTTATTTGGGGGGAAATGGCACCATAGATGTGCAGGGAGTCTTTGTACATAGAATCCATTTGAAGACTCTTTGCACATCATTGTGATGTTTACTATGGGTAAGGTTCACGAAGCACTTCCAAACCTCTCAGGGGAGCTAAGTGGAGCTTTGCCAAGAAAAGGGGATAACTCAGCCATGGGCAAGGCCAGGTGCTCTGCCTCCCTCCCTTGAGCCTCAGCAGAAGTGCCTGTAGTAACTGGAAACTATCTCCATGGCAACAACATATAGCCTGGCAGGGCAGAGCAGGGGTTTGTGATTAGACAGAGGTGGAAGGACCCAGGAGGCGGGCGGAATGCCAGCTAGAAGAGGGCCACCCTGCAGGGAAAGGCAGCTCCCTTAGTTCCAGAGTTACAGTATAAAGATGCTACAAGTTCACATGCATGGGGAACACAGTGGATCCATAAAATAAGTTGTTGTTGTTGTTGTTGTTGTTAAGTGCCGTCGAGTGGATTCCAACCCATGGTGACCCAGTATAGGGTTTTCGAGGAGCAGCTGGTGAGCTTGAACCACCAACCTTGCAATTCAAATGGCTTTGCATTCAGATGCATTAACCCACAGTACCACACCAGGACTGGATGATAAACCACAAGGTTGGCGGTTTGAACCCACCACCTGCTCCATGGGAGAAAGATAAGACTTTCTGCTCCTGCAAACATTTTTAAAAGCCTTGGACACCCCTATGGAGGGTTGCTGTGAGTTGGAACTGACTGGACAACTCTCAACAACAACATGTTCATATGCATGGTGCCCCAAGCTTTGTTCTGAGCACTTTATGTCTGTAGATACAGATCACCTGGTTTAACAGTCACCATAAGGGTTGTAGTTCCTGGGAGCTATGTTCTAACATATGCCCCCATTTTGCAGATGAAGACATTGAGGAGGAATGAGGATAGACCATTTTCCCCTAGTCACATTGCTCCTGAGCATTACCAACATGAGGAAAGAGGTTTTGAAACTGATCATTAAAAATGTAATTTCTTAGGACACAGGAATAGCAGTTACAGCATACTGAATCCCCATCCTGTCTGTGTACCAGGAATGACTAGAACATGTTGGGGCTGGCATTGTATTGAACAGTGTGTTGTCAAAAGTTCTTGGTCCTGGGGTAGCAGATTCATCTAAAGAGTTTTCAAGGAATGCAAGAGCTTGGAATCTAGGCTGGTCCAGTTGTGTCAGGATCTTGGGATGGAGAGGGGCAGCCAGTTCTCTCTTCTTGTTTACTGTCCCCTGGTGATTCTGTGTGTCATAGGCAGTGTTAGAGAACCATCATTTAGAAGGTGAGCTCTGGAGTCTGTGAGTGCAATCACACAATGACTTCCAGGGATCCACTCCTTGCCTGTTTGACACAGTCAGGGTGGGCAGAGAGCTCACATAGGTCGGATGCCTGCCATATATCAGATCTTGAAGGTAAATATGGTCTCTCTCTCACTTTTACCTTGGGCCTCTGATGGTCCCCTGAGGAACCTGTACATGGCCCCAGGGTGTGGGAATGTGACACCTGCCCTTTCCCTACTTGTCCAGCCATTCCTTGGTGGGGGTGGGCATAGTGTAGACCTTGGACAGTACTGACAGATAGTTCAGGGGCACATTCTTTCTCTATCTCTTTTCTGTATGTGACCTTGGGTGAGTTAGTACATCTTTCTGGGAGATTGATGCCTATAGATGGTGCATTCTCAGTGGGTTCGTATTTCCCCAAGGACGTAAAATGGGTTCTTGGATAGGGAAAGTTAAAAACACCACTGAGTTTATGTATATAATACAATTGGATACACAGTACTGGTGTGGCACTGGGGATTAGTGCACCAGCCTGCAAAGTCACTTGAACTGCAAGGTTGGAGGTTCAAGCTCACCACCTGTTCCTTGGAAATCATATATAGGATTGCTATAAGTTGGAACTAACTCAACAGAACTTAACAACAACAACTATACACTACAGGCACAGCTTGGAAACACCGTGATTCAGTTCCTGACATTCACAAAGAAGTAGGTAGTACCATAAGGGGAGTCACATAATGTTTTTTGTTTCCCATTTCACATAAAACTGATGTTGACACTATGCTGTAGTCTGTTACGTATGAAATGACACCATGAAAACATTTGATGTATTGTGGGGATCACTAACATGTGACACAAAGACATAAAGACATAAAGTGAGCACATGCTTGACGCAGCATTGCCACAAACCTTCAATTTATATATAAGCAGCGCAATATCTATGAAGCACACTAAAGCACCGTGCAATAAAATGAGGTATGCCTATATAGTCAGTAAGCAGATTTAGAATATATCTCTGATGCTAAAATTCCATAGAGGAGAATGACAATTGGGAGGAAAGTATGTGTGTTTGTTGTCTGTGCTTCTCCCACACAAGGTTGAATTAGTCAGTGGTAGGAACTTTGCTCAAATCTACGCACCCCCTACATCATCATTGTCACAGCTTTAGTCTGAGTCCAATGTTACTTATACAAAATTGATAAAAGCAGATGAGTTTTCTTGACTTTTGTTCCTGTTCTTCTCCACACTATTTTCTAGAACCCAAATCCATTGATTTATAATCTTTGGACTTGGACTTGGTTCCCCACACTTTTCACACACTCCCTATTGGGTTTCAATGTACTTCAGCCTTTGGGAAGCATAAATCTATACTGTAACCAGACAGAAACCTAATCTTGACTTACATGCTGAAAAAAAGTCCCAGGCTCTAGGGCAATGGCCTAATGGAGTGGCTTTCCCCAATTTACACAAAGACACTTCTGCTTAACTGTCAGCTTCTCCTTAAACATTCTCAGTATCCCATTCCAGCTCAAATTTGCCTCTGATCCAGCACACCAAGTTAGTTGTCTTTCCACAAATCTATTGTTTATTCAACCATACCCACTTTGTATACATACTTTCCTCAGCCTAGAATGTTCTTCACCCTTTCTAGGCTTTCTAATCTGCTTATCTTCAAGTCCCAGCTTAAATATTTGCCCATGATGCTCCTAAATATATTGTTGGTTTCTCCACAACACCTCAAACATTCCTCTTGTGTTACTCTTCCATGAATGAGGGCCAGGGGCTGTCTCCTACCCATCTTTGCATCTTCTGTGCTTCCTTCCTGCCTGGGAAACATGGGAAGTAGCCAAGGGGTATGTCTTGATTGAGTCTTCAGCATGAACAAAGTCATGGGAGGAGAAGGGAGTTGTGTTTGTGGGATCTGGGTGGGTGGTCCACCTAAAGTGGGCCAGAGACATCTCAAGGCTTAGGCTGTAGAGTGTGCTCATACTCCCCCCATTGTGTTTCTTTGCAGTGACCTTCAGTGACTGTAAAGGTAATGACAAGCTGCGCTATGAGGTCTCAAGCCCCTACTTCAAGGTGAACAGTAATGGGGGCTTAGTTGCCCTGAAGAATGTCACCGCCGTGGGCAGGACTCTGTTCGTCCACGCAAGAACACCTCATGCGGAAGACATGGCAGAGCTAGTGGTCATCGGGGGCCGAGACATCCAGGGCTCCCTGCAGGTAATGTAGTTACTTGGGATAAGTTGAGTTCAAGGAGGAGTGTTGGAGTCTGTCAGTTGTATATGGAAAATGGGTCATTATCTTGCTACCTTGGCCAGGGTTCTTTGATTGTTGCAAAGTTCAGAAACCCAACTAAAAAAAAATAAGGTTTGAGTGGGAAAAAAAAACCCAGAGTAATCTGATATAATTTGATGAACTTGACCTACACCTATGGATGCATTAGCTCAAAAGAGGGAACAAGTCTTAACAGCAAGAATCATTCCCACCCCCTCAATACACAGGGTAGACAGGGATGGGCAACTTGGACATTGGCTACCCAAAATGGGGAGAGGAAAGGCTTCAAAGGCAAGAAGTGACTGGCTTACAAGCTTTCAAGAGGAAGCCTAGATCCAGAGGGCATAGAGGAAGATAGAATCTCTACTGAGTTGTATCCAATCTGTCTGGGTGGGGCTGAGGAAAGGAGATGGGGACAGAACTCATGTGGTACAATAGTGAATAATTACTATCAGAACTGACTGTGAGGGTTGGGGGCTGGATATGTAAAAAAAAAAAAAAAGTTAGGAAAGGGAATTGCATACTGGGCAGTCAAGAACCATGGTGTCCCAATGAAGTTCCACAGTGAGGCAATCAATGCATATTGTGCTGGTCCTTGACCAGGTCCTGGTGCCCACCCCTTTCCAGAAGGGCAGGCATGCTGAGCCCTGAACTTACATGCATGTACATACGTTTCATGTGTACCAAACCACCAGCTACCATCCAGACTTCGTGATTCCATCATCAGAACGCCTTCTCCAGCACCTGACTCACCTCGCCCTCCATCAGATGCTCAAAGATGTTGAGCTTTCTTGATTAAAGGGAGGGCAGAATCCTAACAGCAGTCATGATGGGCTCGCAGCATTGTGTACCTAATCACCTCCTTGTCTGGTCTTCCCCAGTTGTCCAAAGCCTGTGATTCTCATTGCCCTCCTCCATCTGCTGCATTTCCCACAACCCTGCTCCAGCTGCTCATGCTAACTGCTGGCGTTTGGCTGGTGGAGTGAGCCTCGGCTGCACATCTGGCAGCAGGCTATACAACTGGCAAGGTGAATGTTGCTTTCTTGCCATTGCTGTCTGGGTGACCTCCAGAGAATCCTGGAACATCTTAATCTCTATGTTAAAAGGGTAAAACAATCAAGGATGGCAAGCAAGAGGCACATGTGTGCGCTGGTCTGCCCCGTGCCTGTGGCAGATGTTGCTACTCACCCACCAGACTCTGCCAGTGAGCCCTGGTACTGTTTGATTGTCTTTCTCAGCACCATCGTTTTGGAAGCTCTTCTCACTGATTGTGTGAAAATGGTTTTAGGGATGAAGTCTCTTTTCTATCCCTGAACTGGGCAAATGTTACACTTCCCCTCTACAATGGAGATGTCCTAAAACAAGGGTGGATGGCAACCTAAAAATAAAAATAAAATGGATATATCCACAGCATGCCAGTGATGTTTTCAAAGAAAACAGGACATCCTTGTATCCTTCCCAGTGTGGGGACACATTGTCACAAAGACAAACTTTTCTCCTCCTTCGCCATGGTCAACCCATTTTCCCAGACTCCCACTAACTCAGGATATAAAACTCCAGACTGAGTGAAAGCAAAAAAATGTTTGGGATGTGTGTAGCCCAGGGCACCACTGATGAACCAGTGACTAGTATGGTAGGCCTTCTAAATATTTGGTGCATGGGATTGGATATATGTAAGTGGACATTGTTCATCTCAACTTGTGCGTTGTCTCTGTTTCTCGGGAAGATGAGTCTAGCCTTTCACTTCAGATAGAGCTGGAGGGTTGCTAAGCAGTGCTCAGGACTGATGCTTCCTTGAAGGGCTGGGAGATCCGGGATTCATAACAAGGGACTCAGCCTCATGAAGTGCCAGTCTGAGTCTCCGGGAACCATCTCTCCAGAGGCCAGCTCTTCTGGTGAAACAAGCTGGCTCTCATTTACCTCACTGTCTGAAAAACCTCCCCAGAGATGGTTTGATTCTTGTAAAGCTCACAGAGGTTTATCCACCACTCAGTTTTCCAGACTCCCACAGAACAGGCATTCTAGTCCACCTTTAGTAATTGTCTCAGGTTTGAAAACAGACCTAACAGAGCTTCCCGGATGTGCATGTAATACAAATGACAAAAAAGGAGAAACAGGAAAAAAGAAAAGGAAAACTTAAAAAAAATAGCAAAAGTATCTCTCAGAGGTGAGCAAAAGACTCACTAGAATTCAGTCTGTGGTTTTGACATCCTATTGTTTGGAGATAGGCAAGCAGGCCAGTGATGAAAGAGGGACAACTTATGGACTGCTAACCACAAGGTCAGCAGTTTGAATCTAGGAGTCATTCCATGGGAGAACAGATGAAGGTTTCTACTCTTGTAAAGATTTATATATAGCCTCAGAAACGCTATACAGGGTAACTATTAGTTGGAAGTAGCTTATTGACACACAACAGTAACACTAATAACCGTTTGCATCAAAGCTGACCAACAACAAGAGAGGGACAGCAATACCTATGAGAGTCCACTTAGCTACTGGTGGGAGAGGGGACACGAACATGTGAATTGATGAAGGACCAAGAAGGAAAGTAAAAGGGATTTAGAGAAGTGAGACTCACAGGGGGCTGCTGTGGTGATAATAGTCAAATCCTTTGTGGGACATATATGTCCTGGTCCATGTTGGGTTGGAGGAACTAACTGTATGAGGCATACTCACTGACTATATGGTACTTACTGTGTGCTGTGAACATGTTACCAGGAGGGGCCAGTACTTGGAGAAGGACACCATGTTTGGAAAAGTGGAGGGTTGGCAAAAAAGAGGAAGACACTTAATGAGATGGATTGGCACAGTGGTAGCAGCAATGAGCTCAAATATGACAATTGTGAGGGTCATGCAGCAGAAGGCATTGTTTTCTTCTGTTGTGTACAGAGTCAGTGTGAAACACAGCTGGCCCTATGGTACCTAACCACAACAGCTGGATACAGCACACTCAGTATGTATGTGGAATGTACTGTGCACCTGGCAATGTTCTCCATGGACTACAAATGGCAACTCGTTTCATCTTCCCAGCAGTCCCATGAAGCAGTTGCTGCTCATTTTACAATGGGAAAACTGAGACACAAGAAGTGAAGAAAGAACTGTGTGTAGATGAGACTCAAGCATATACCTCTAACCAGGTCCTCATTTGTGAAAAGGGGATAAGAATAGAGCCCACACCATGTAGCTCTTCTATTGGACGCTACATCAGGTACTGAAGAACTTTTCTCATGAATGGAATGATTTTGGAATGTCTCCAACAGGGGTGGGGAACACCTAGCCCGTGGGCCATATAAGGCCTGTTTAGTCATTTGATCTGGCCCTTCCAAGGCAGCCACAGTTCCCACCATCACATTGTTGTTGTTGCTAAGTGTTGTCAACTTGGTTCCAACTCATAGCAACCCTGTAAAGGGTTACTGAGGAGCAACTGGTTAGCTTGTACCTCCAACCTTGTGATTCCAGCCAACCTTGTTAATTATGGAAGTTAACAGCTCACAGTTCAGGATTAGAAATGCTTACTGACCTTATAGTCTAGTACATTAGCCCACAACACCACACCAGGACTCCTAGACATCATATTGGTGTTGTTAAATGCCATCAACTTGATTCCGACTCATAGCAATCCTGAATAGGGTTTCCAAGGAGCAGCTGGTGAGCTTGAACTACTGATCTTGTAGTTCAAAGCGATTTTGCATTCCAGCGCATTAACCCACAGCGCCACACTAGGACTCATCACCTTAGGAGTGAGTTAATGAAATATTTGACCAAATATAGCAGGCTCATTTTAAGTTGATAATTTCTGTGTAGCCCTGAAATGATGTCATAAATTTTGGCTGAAAAAAAAGTGCTCCTCACCCCTACTCTAGAAGGACAAGGTATGAAACCGGGTTAGCACACCCTTTCAAGCTCTGAGACAGAGTCAGAATTTGGGCCAAAGGCAAAAAGGATAGAAGGTCAAAGGAAAGAAAGAGAGTACGTGATTACAGGGGCAAGTGGAGCACACCGTGTAACCCAGCCAGGAGAAATTTCACAGCTCCGCATTTCAAAACACTGTACTACAAAATGAAGATTCCTCATTGGTAAATTCAACCCCTCTCAAAGCACAGTTTAGTGGCCACACCTAGAGCCAGGTTCATCGTTAATTAAAGGATATGTCTCATTTGTAACTTGCTACCTGTGACCCATTCACCTGGCAAGTCTGTTTCCTGAATCTGGGAACCTTCCTTGTTACTGGTTTAATTTCAGACCGTCACGTTATTTCTGCATTATTAATGGGCCACCCACAACCCAGGACTTGCCTGGCTGTGTTAGATCACCTTAGATTTAAGTTGGCAGAGCAACAGTTTAATCCCAGTCTTTTGTCAGCCATGGAAGGATTGTTGCTGAGGGTGGAGAGGTTAACAGGCTTGCATGAAAGGGTTTCCAGCCCTGCGGAAGGCAATGATGAGCCGGGCTGATGAGAATATTCCTGGTCTGAACATGACTTGTCCCCTCCTCAGCTGTCTCTCCCTGCCTGCCAGCCATGAGGAGAAGCAGACTTTAGAACAGTAACAACAAGAACCTTATATACAGAGTTTCAAAAAGTTTACATGGAACAGCTTCGTGTTTCATAATTTGTACTTTAATGTCTTTACCTGCTGTGTAAATAGGACTAATCAAACCCATTTTCTAGCCCAAAGAGCACCATTTGTTTTTGTTTTTGAGTTAAGAAGATGTACTATCCATGCCCATAAATTACAGAGACGAAATCTGTCATGAATTAAGAAGGGGATAAAGTCAGGCTAGCCTATAAACATAGCAGGGAGCTGGTATGCATTGATTTTGACTTCCAACTTGAGAACTACACAGGCTGTGGTTTTGACTTTTCTTTTGAGACATGACAACCTATGCTGGGAACAGTGGTGGAACTGAGATTCTCATGGCCCAGGCAGCTGGGTCCTCATGAACAAGACAGAAAGTAGAGCCGGAGCCTCTCAGGGTCGTTTTCTATGGCAAATCATGGTGGCCATGGGCAGTTGTTAGTAGTTGTCACTCAGTTGGGTCTAATTCCTGGTGCCAGCTTTCTGACCATTGGTATGATGGTGTTGTGTGCCCATGGTGCCAGTCCATCTCATTGAGCATTTCCCTCCCTTCTATGTTCCTGTTGTCTCCTCATGCCTAGCGCACTGCCTGTTGCATATGTTCAACACATGTCTTTGGAGTAAATAGATGAGTACATGGAAGACCTCTCTCACCCCATTTTCTGCTTTGAATTCTGGGTTTCAGTGTTACCAAACCACTTGCCCTCTCTTGAGTTGACCATACTCTCTCCTGCCTTTACACTGGTTCTTCCCTTTGTCTGTGTTGTGTGTGCCCTCCTCTGATAATCTAAATGGCCCACAACTGGCCCCAACTGGCCCAGTTAGCTCCTGAAATACTTTGGAACCTGTCCATATCTCCCTTCTACAGGACAAACTCACTGACTAACCCTTCTTGTTGTTGTTAAGTTCCATCAAATCGGTTCCAACCCATAGCGACCCTGTAGAGATTTCCAAGGTGTGGCTGATGAGTTTGAACCACTGACTTTGCAGATCAAATAGAATTTGCATTTGAGCACATTAACCCACAGGGTCACATCAGGATTCCAGAACTGGCCCTTAGCTGGTTGGTATTTGTCTGCTATCCTCCCTCTTAGAGCATGTCTGGCTCTCTGCCATCATTGTACCAAATGTTAACTGACTGTGGACTTGTGTTCTGCCCCTTTTGTGGGACTTGACTCCCACAAAGAGGCTGAGAGTTCCAGTCTAGGGCCAGATGTCCCTGGCTTCACTCAGAACCCTGCTCCTACCAGCCCTGCTTCAGTCTCTTCAGCTGTAAAATGGGATAATAAATTGTAGTATCTACCATGCTTGCTTTAGACAGCATAACAGATGACTATACACCTTACCAGATGAAATACACAGAAATCAAATTGACTATACCTGTGGAAAAGCTCCATATCCTCAGCCAAAACAAGCCCAGCGTCAGATTGTGGAACAGACCATCAATTGCTTATATACAAATTCAGACTGAAGCTGAAGGTCATGAAAACAACTCCACAAAAGCCAAAATATAACCTTGAATATATCCCACCTGAATTTAGAGATCAC
>NW_006408555.1:6212432-6229504 GCF_000296735.1 Chrysochloris asiatica | reverse complement strand
ATATATATATATATACATAGTACTTACAACAGTCACATGATGCTGGCATGTCAGTCATTCCTTCTCACCACATGGTTGGAGCCAGGCCTGTAGTGCTGGTTTGACAAAGAACCAAGCAAATAGAGTTGCCTCAGTTTGTCTTCCACATTTAGTATGTGCCAAACCCAATATGTAAAGCCTCAGTTTAGACAAAATTGAGGATTGCTGGTGATTGGTATTCCTCACATTCCCATTCCTTTTGTGAGACCCCAAATAAACCACTTGCAATCAAGTCGATTCCAACCTAGTGACCCTATAGCACAGGGTCAAACTATCCCATATGGTTCCCAGAGCTTTACAGTAGCTGATGAACCCAGCTTTCTCCCATAGAGTTGGGCTTGTCTCCCAGTTCGTGGGTTTGAACTAGCAACCTTTCTATTAGCAGATGAGTACTTAACAACTGTGCTACCACTGACTAACTCTCCAGAAAAGAAGACTTTTTATTTTGGGGGGTCCATTTAATAAACACCAAAAGACTTCCTAGTGTTTAAAACTTAATTCTTTGTAGAATTCAATACCCAGTGATCTCGGTAAAGGTCTTTTGATTAAGTTGCTTACAGTCTAAACTATTCTTTATCTTATTCTGGTATTTATATACCATAAAATATATAACAAGAAGAGGGAGTTATGATGATGAAAATTGAAACAGAGCTAAATTTAAAACTTGTATTTGTTGTTTATTATGGCAAACATGGAAGTTAAAAGACATTATTTTAGTTGCTAATCTAAAAGGGTATTCCAGAACATTTATCTGCACTCATGAGTAACCTGTATATAGACCAATACACATGCATTGGAACAGAACAAGGGGATTCTGAATGGTGTAAAATGAGGAATTGTAAGTGCCAAGGTTGTGTGTCTTCCCACCATACTTATTCAATCTGTATGCTAAGCCAATAATCTGAGACCCAGGATTCAGTGATGAAGAACATGGCATCATAATTGAGTGAATACTCATTAACAACCTGTGATATTCAGATGACACAACCTTGGTTGCTGAAAGCAGAGGTCTTCAAATACTTACCAGTGAAGAAAAAACCTATATACAGCCTTCAGTATGGATTATGGATTACAACTCAGTGTAAAGAAAACAAAACCCCTTACAACCGGACCAAGAAACAACATCATGATAAATGGAGAAAAGATTGAAATTCTCAAAAACTTCATTTTCCTTGGGTCCATAATCAGTGCTACAGGAAGCAACAGTCAAAAACTCAAATTATGTATTGTATTAGGCAAATTTGCTGTGAAAGACCTCTTTAAAGTGTTAAGGAGCAAAGGTGTTACTTTGAGGAGTAAGGTACGACTCATCCAAGCCATGGTCTTTTCAATCACCTCAAATGCATGTGAAAGTTGGACAATGAATAAGGAAGACCATGGAAAAATGGATGTATTTGAATGGTGGCACTAGAGAAGAATATTGAAAGTAGCAAGGTCTGTCAGAAGAACCAACAAATCTATTTTAGAAGTAAAGTCAGAATGTTCCTTAGAAGCCAGGATATTGAGACTTTGTCTCACATACTTGGACATGTTGTCAGGAGTGACCAATCCCTGGAGATGGATAGCATGCTTGACAAAGTGAAGGATCAGTACAAAGAGGAAGCCCCTCAATGTGATGGATTAATAGAGTGGCAGCAAAAATGAGCTCAAAAAGAACAGCAGATGTGAAATTGACATAGTACTGAGCAGTATTTTGTTCTTTTATGAACAGAGTCACTGTGAGTTGAAACTGACTTGATGGCACCTATGTGGAGCTCTGGTAGCGTAGTGGTTACGAATCGGGCTGCGAACCTTAAGGTCAGCGGTTCGAAACTACCAGCTGCACCGTGGGAGAAAGATGAGGCTTTCTACTCCCGTAAAGATTTACACCCTCGGAAACCCTATACAGGGTCGCTATGGGTCGGAACCGACTTGATGGCACATAACAACAACAACATGTGGCACTGTAAGATAAGTACTGGGCTGCTAACCACAAGGTTGGCAGTTCAAACCCACCAACTGCTCCTTAGAAACCCTAAACAGTGTTATTATGAGTCAAAACAGACTTGATTGCACTTGACAACCACGGTCTAATTTCAAGTTCAAGATAAAAATAGTTTAAATAAATAAATGAATGAATAAGTAAATATATTTAGAAATAAAATAAATAGAGGAGCAACCAGAGGAATGAATGACTTGGGAGAAAGTTCATTTCTGTTTTGTGTAGTTTTAAAAATTATATTGTATGATATGTCCTCATCTGTCTAGAGGTCAGTAACAATATTGCTACTAGGTATCTGTAGCATGCAGTGGCTTTGTAGGATAAATACTGGACTGCAAACCACAACATCAGCAGTTCAAACCCACCGACTACTCCATGGGAGAAAGATGAAGCTCTCTGTTCCTGCAAAGATTTACAGGTTTGAAAACCCTCTATAGGCACTGTATGAGTCATAATTGACTCAATGACACTTTAGAACAGCAGCAACAACATTGTATGTCTGCACCCTTGAGGTCATTACAGTTTTTAAATTCAGCACTTTCCAGAATTTTAGGATTCCTTTTGCTAAGTACCACAAAGAAAACCTTGGGCTTGGAGGTTCCAGAGCCATTGTTGTTAGCTTCCATTGAATGGATTCCAACTCCTGGTGTTTCCATGTAAGATGGGATGAAATGCAGTCTGGGCTTGTATCTTCTTCAAGACTTTGTGTATCAGACCATTGGGATCCATAGCATTTTCATTGACTGAGTTTCAGAAGCAGACCTCCTATAGTCTTGTCCTCATTTGTTTTAATCTTGTAGCTCTGTTGAGAACTCCAGCATTTTTCTTAGTTCTCTAGCGCTGCTATAACAGAAATACTTCAGATGGATTGGCTTTAAAAATAGATAGTTCTTCTCTGACAATTTAGGAGGTTCTAAGTCTGAATTCAGGGTCCTGACTCCGGGGAAAGGTCCTTGGAGGCCTCTATGTGTCTTGACATCAATCGTTCCCTGGACCTAGGAGATTCATGGTTCAGGGACCCCAGGTCCAAAGGACACATTCCACTCCTGGCTCTGTTTTCTTGGTGGTAGCAGGTCCCACTTTTTCTGCTGATTCTCGCTCCTTTTATAACTCAAAAGAGATTGGCTCAAGATACAACCTAATCCTGTTAGATTACATTTGACCTCATTAATACCATAGAAGTGAGAGTTTGTTATACAGTGGATAATTACATTAGATCTGGACTGATCACATCATTTTATAGGGTTGATTGCTTTATAATAGAGCTCATCCTGGAGGTGATAACTACATCCTAGGTGCTAAACCAGTGAGAATCTTGGCCCAGCCAACTTGACACAAAACCTTAATGATCACAGCATTCTAGCAGCACATAAGCCAAAGCCTCCACTGGTAGGTGAGCGGTGAGTGTACACTGACTGGGAATCAGACCTAGGTGTCTATGATAATATCCTAGAGTTGCATGAGTATATAACGGGATGCCTGAAATAAAACAGAAGTCATTTATAACACAGTGCTTGGCTAGTGGAAGACTTCTCAGGGACAGATAATTGATTTCTTCCCTGAAGGACCCAGTGAAGGGTTGTCACCTCCACCCATCCTGATCTGAGATTCTACATTCTAGACCAGAAAAAACAAAAACATAAATCTTTTGCCTAGAATGTGAACTCTAGATGCATGTGTGTTACTAAAACTCGTCATAGTTTTTAATCAAACCTGAGCCAACCTTTTCAACATATTTTGCTACTTTTAGCTATTGTACTTTCTAGCTACCAAGAGACCAGTCACACAGCTGCACAGGAGGTGGGATTTCATTTGCTTAGAGCATCCTGAAGAATGACTGAAACCAGCTTATAGCAGAATGAATTCCCTTGTCTCAAGAATTTGCACATTGCCTGGGAGTGACTCCAGGCACACTCAAGACTTTGCACTCCACCTGGGGGTGGAGCAGTGTGGAGCTCTCCAGTGGTATCGACCTTGCTGACCTGAGAAAATGTTTTACAGTCTTTTCAGTAGAGGATTGTGCATTGGCTGTGACCATAATGCAATTAGGAATTAAAAGGTGTGGATAGTTAATATGCATTGATTTACCAAGTATATAACTTCATAAAACAGTGAAGGACAACTCTAGGGAAAAAGCCTCTCAGTTACTATTAAGGAAAATTAGCATCCATTTAACTGTCATCCAAATTGGGGACAATACAGAGCTCAGAGATTATGGATCAGGTACAAGAATTGGTCCTAGAATAGAACATTCATCTGTTATGTGTTGACACGTGCCTAAAATGTTATGTTTATGACTCTTTGCTCCAGGATACTATTTAAATATAGATAAAAAGACAGCCTTCCTTCATTAATTTAACTAGATAACAGATTGCCTTGCAACTCAGAATCTAAGAAAACTGTATTATAAAGACTAATTTTAATTAAATGCTTTGGGGGAGGGAATAAAATAACTGATCTTATAGAAAGTCCAGATTACAAGTAGTTCTTGGAAACTAGAGTTCACGTTCGAAATGAATATGGTCCTGTACCTTATTGACTATGCAAAGGCTTTCAATTCTGTGGATCATGACAAGCTATGGACAACATTGCGAAGTATGAATATTCCTGAACACTTAATTGTGCTTGTGAGGATTCTGTACATGGACCAATAAGCAATTGTTTGAACAGAACATGGGAACACTGAATGGATTAAAATTAAGAAAGGTGTGCTAAAGGGTTGTATTCTTTCACCATACTTATTCAAACTGTATGCTGAGCAAATAATCTGAGAAGCTGGGTTATATGAAGAAAAACATGGCATTAGGATTGGAGGAAGACTCATTAACAACCTGCGATATTCAGATGATACAACCTTGCTTGCTGAAAGTGAAGAGGTCTTGAAATACTTACTGAGAAAGATCAAAGACTACAGCCTTTGATGTGGATTACATCTCAATGTAAAGAAAACAAAAGTCCCCACAGCTGGACCAATAAACAACATTCTTATCAAAGGAGAAAAGATTGAAGTTATCAAGGACTTCATTCTTTTGGATCAACCATCAACAGTCATGGAAGCAGCAGTCAAGAATTCCAATGATGTATTGCATTAGGCAAATCTGCCACACAAGACCTTTTTAAAGTGTTGAAGAGCAAAGATACCAGCTTGAGGACTAAGTCAAATGAATTGATGCATTTGGGTTATGGTGTTGGAGGAGAATATTGAAAGTGCCGTGGGCTGCCAAAAGAACAAACAGATCTGTGATGGAAGAATTATAGCCAGAGTGCTCCTTGGAGGCCAGGATGGCCAAACTTCGTCTCTCATTCTTTGGACATATTGTCAGGAGGGACTGTTCCCTGGAGAAGGATATCATGTTTGGTAAGGTGAAGGGTCAGAGTAAAAGAGGAAGACTCCCAGCGAGATGGATTGGCAGAGTGGCAACATGAATGGGCTAAAGTGTGGCAACAATTGTGAGGTTGGCCCAGGACGAGGCAGTGTTTCGTTCTGTTGTGTATAATGTCACTATAAATAGGTACCAACTCGATGGTACCTAACAGCAACAACACAGTCAATGGCAGACCTGGGAGGTACACTTAAGCCTGCTAACTTTCTGTAAACACTGCTGATTTGACAATGTGGACATTGACAAGAAACCAATGCTCTCTGCTTCTCCAGTAATACTGAGAAATGATATGAGACAATTAAATAGAAGTCGAAAATGACTGAACAGAACTCCGGGAGAAATCATAAGTAGGTGGACACACTGCTCTGGGTTGTATTGGCAGGTTTTGAATGCTCTTCATGGGGCTAGAACCTTTGGAAATAGAGTCTGTGGGAAAAGTACAAGGTCTCCAAATGCACAGTTCCCTTAGGCAACACATTCCTTTATTACAAAGACCTTGTCTCATTCATTTTCTAGTCCCAGGGTCTAGCTGAAACATGGTTAAACATACCTTCTATTTACATAGAAAAATCATCATTTAACATTTTATTTTCATATGCATTAGTGGATTGAATCCTCATAAGGGTAGCTTGCAGCAGATGGTTTTATTTCTGTTTTATCAGTAAGGAAACAAAGGCTCTTGAAAGCCAAGAGGCATGTCTGAGGTCATCGAGCTGGTCACATGGAAGCCCAGGGCTCAGATCCACAATGGTGTCCTCGGTTCAGGATTCTGCCCCTAGCTACCTCCCAACAGCTTCTTGGGGTCCCCTCAGAGAGATGACAGACAGCATAATGTAAGGTTAGTTGCTGCCAAGAGTCTGTAAGCAATATAATAGTGTCTCATTTTTTTAGGCTAAATGATATGTTTCTAATCTCCTATGTGTATTTATTAAGGAGCTCTGGTAGCCTAGTGATTACGAGTTGGGCTGTGAACCGCAAGGTCAGCAGTTCGAAACTACCAGCTGTTCTGCGGGAGAAAGATGAGGCTTTCTGCTCCCGTAGACTTACAGCCTCAGAAACCCTATGCAGATTGCTTTGAGTTGGTTCCGACTCCACGGCAGACCACCGCCACCACCATCATGTGTATTTATTACCACAAACCAATACTAGTAAATGGTATGTATAAAAGGAAGGTTATTTTGTAGTTGTTGTTTTTAGTGCCCTTGCGTCAGTTCTGACTCATAGCAACCCTGCATAGGGTGTCCGAGGAGCTACTGGTGGATTTGAACCACCAACCTTGAGGTTAGTAGTCCAATACTTATCCTGCAAGGCCATACCTGGCCTCCTGGAAAGTGATAGGTGCTTTGTTTGTGGCTTTTTTTTTCAAAATCATAGAAAATTTTATTAAACAAAAATGTCTAAATGGGAAGCTATTGTTTCTCAACAGATCTTCCGTGTATCCACTACAGTGTCTAACTCATTCCTGAAGATTTCTGTGCTCTTCAATGTTCTTTTTTTTTTTTTTTAAGTGTTTATTGTGAGGTTTACATGGGAGAACATCAGCTCTACACTCATCCTTTCATATTTCGTTCCATTGCAATGATTAAAATCCCCTCCATGCATCATAAAATAACCAAAGGGTACACTACACAGGCCCACTCTCCTGGCCGCCAGCACACAGCCCTTCTCCCTCCCTAAGTCCAGTGTCCCCAGCTGCTCCATCTGTCTCCATCCCTGGCGTCACTGCCTCTCAGGGGTCCCGCTCTTGGTTCTTTCCACTTGATGGTCCCAGGGACCTCTGCTCTTGGGCTACAAAATCAATCACTCCCCTCTTTTTGTCAAAAAAACATCTACCTCTATATTTCCTACCCGCACAGTTAGTCCTGATGGCAATTATTCACTGTTGTACCACAAGAGTCTTATCCCCATTTCCTTTTGCCAGCCCGTCCCAACTGATTGGAAATCATTCAGTGGTGATTCTACCTTCCCCCACCCCATCTGGAACTAAGCTCCCTCTTGAAAGCTTGTAAGCCAGTCACTTCTTGCCTTTATAGGGCCCCACATTTTGGGTAGCCAATGTCTAAGTTGCCCATCCTTGTCAACCCTGCATACTGAGGAGGTGGGAGTGATCCTCGCTTTAAAGATTTGTTCCTTTTTTTGAGCTGCTACATCCATAAGTACAGGTAAAGTTCATCAAATTGTAACAAATTACTCTTCCCCCTACCCCTTCTTTCTTCTTCTCATCAAGTTCTGATCATCCAGCCATCGATGCCAGGTCAAGTGGGTACTATCTGCAAGTATGGGTGTTCTTGTGCATCTCCCTTCATTTCATTCATATCAGCTAGACTGCTTCACTCTCCAGTCTAGTCCTCTGTGGCCATGTCACTGCCTCTGGGCCCAGAAGTCCCTGGGTCTTGCCATATTGCTGGCCATCCAGGTCTCCACCCTGGTTCACAGAGGTCTGTTGAATGTGGTCAGACTTAGCTCACAACTTCAGTGATGTTTTTTCCCTCCCTTTCCCTTATCGGTGACCAACGTAGTCACCAGCCAGACCACATGCCTGCTCATGTATTCCCTTGAGTCTCAGTCTTGGAAGGGGGTTTGCTCTGAGGAGTCCCGACTACTTGAGTGATAGGCTCTTTTTAAAAGCCCCCTCATATCTGGAGCTCCAAGAACTCAGTCACTGAGGTCATTGTTGGTAAGCATGGTCACTCTTATTGGAGACTTGAAATTGATAAGAGTTAATAATTGGTAAGAGCTAGCTAGACTTTCATCTCTGAGGGAAAAACTGCAATAATGAGAGAACACAGTCTTCAGTACAGACCATACATTCGATTTGGTTCTCTGGTCTAAGACCCACGATGTAGGTAGCCCATGTTGTGAGTATGAGACCAGAGGGGAAGTGAGGTATCATTTTTTCAATCCTTCTCCACCCACAAGATGGGCCAGTTATCATGGAAAAAGTGAATGGAAAATTCCCATTATCTTTTCATCTCGTTTTTCCACTAACTTTTTGAAGCCCACTTATATCACATGCTCTTAAGTCAAAATTGAAAGGCAGATGTCTTTTCAAGATCTTTGGAGAAAAGTTAGCAAAGAAGACCGTTATGCTCCCAGCCAATAGTCTTGTCCTTTTCACCCACACTGGGAAGATAGCTTTGGACTGTGGCACCTGTAGTCTGAGCATGACTTGTGAAAGACACAAAGGTGGCGACAACTCCAGGGTGACCCTCTGATGCTGCTGCCATTCACCTCAATGTGTTTAGGCAAAGTCAAGCATTAACCTAGAGTTTGAAGGGATCTCAGGGAGAAACATCAAATACTTTGAAACTGTGGATAGGACTTGATCTCATAATTTCTTTTTTCTGGCTCCTGTTGACAGAAATAGGACCTCTTGTCTTATAGTCTGGATTTCTTAGGGGTACTACATTTTAAAAAAAGGGTTCCTGTACCCCACAGGGGTCTGCAGGAGGGGGTAATATTTTTGTTCACTGAACTGCTTCTTGATATACCAAGAGGTAGCAACAGTCAAAGAGCCTGTGTGTGTGTGTTTGTGTGTGTGTGATCCTCAAACTATAAGACAGCTGCTTCTTTTTTTATTTTTAATACAAAACAGATTTTGCTAACACTTGGTCTTCTTTCTTGGTCCTGCAGAGAAAAAGAAAAAAACAATCCTCAACTTAAAACTCATTGAGTAAAAACTCATATGCATTTTCTTTTTCCTTCTTTTAAAATAACTTTTGTGTGTGTGTGTGGATTGGATGATGGTTTACACAACAAATAGTTTCAAATTCAACAGTGTATACGTGTTTTTGTTTGTTTGTTTGTCTGTTGTTAAACTGCTTTCAAGTCAGTTCCAACTCATAGCAACCTTGTATAGGGTTTCTAAGGAACAGCTGGTGGATTTGAACTGCCAATCTTGTGGTTGAAATTACACCAGGACTCCTAGTTCTTGGCAATTCCCAGTCTCCAAAGACTGGAGAAAATAGCCAGTCGGGGAGGTTGTTGGCAAAGGAAGAACCCACCTAGGGAACTGAGTCATTGCATATACTCACGGACTCCTCAAGATCAAACAAAGGACTGACAATCTTGAATCGATCGTGTTCCAAGCAGCAGCTCTGTGGTATCCTCCTCAGTCTAGAGGCAGCCTCCCTTGTGTACAGCTCAGTTCTTTGACCCCCACTCATCCAGCCCTTCCTCTCCAGCTTCACTACAACTCAGAAGGCAAGACTGGAAGATCTACCTCCAGAGCCCCAGAAAAAAATGGGTCCTGAGACCCAAGAGGGGTTCTCTTTTCTCTGAGGTCTCTCTAGTCTGAACTCTAACCCACTTACCATGGAAACAGGATGGTCCCTTCAAGATTAGATCTTTTTGAAGAAAATCCACTTGACAAAAAAGCGTGTGTATTGTACCAGTACCTGTATCATGGCAGGCAAATTGGGCTCCTGGTGACAGGAACTTCTTACGACTTCTTGTCTTTGAAGATAGGACATGATAAACAATGGTAGTTCTCCAAGAGATCTGAATAACTATAACTGGGCTTTTTCTAAAGCCTGCCCTCCATTCATCTGCCTCTCTCCAGATCCCTGGGTTTGCCACTGTTCTTTTCTTCCAGCTTCTGCTGAGAGACTTAAGACAGCTAATCAGGATACATTATCTGCCTTCTCCCATTGTCCATTCTCATAAACCTTGGTTAGCACAGATAATTGAGGGTTGACTGCTTTTTTATTCTAAGTCCCTTATTCAATTTGGCTCTTGTTAGCAAAGCCTAGCCCCTAAGAGCATGCCCATCAGTCTTATTTGCCTTATTTTCCTGTGATTTCCTCTTTCATTCAGGCATTTGGGTAATATTTTCTCGTAAGAAGGAGGGGGGAAGAAAACAAGCAAGAAAGCCCAGAAATGGAATCAAAGGCAACAAAATGAAAGAAAAGTATTTCCCCAAATTGTACATGCCATCTTATTATATAGTATTGGTCTATTAAAGTCTAAGCTGTATTTTATGCTCCATAAACGTAGGCACGGTGTCTGACTTGTTTGCTGCCGTCAACCAGCCCTTAGTACAACACCTCAAACTGAACAAATACTTTTTGAGTGACTTTACAAATGTCACACATAGAATTAATATCGATGTTCATAATGCCAAACATAGTCCATGTTTACGTGGTTTAAACTCTACACCAGGCATGAGTCTAAGTGGATCACTTATGTTGAACCACTGAATCTTGACAACAATCGTGGTACAAAACAGGAATCTTAACTTCGTTTTGTTAGCTGTTGTTGAGCCATCTCTGAATGTTGATGACCCTGTGTACAAGAAGACGAATCCTTGTCTGGTCCCATGACATCCTCACCAGTAGGTTTTAATTCATTGGTGACTAAATATTCAATGGGGTACCTGTCCATCTCACTGGAGTTCCTCCATGTCCTCAGGGACCCTCTCAGTTCCCCCAGTATGATGTCTTACTATGGAAACTGATCTTTCATTATGATGTGTCCAAAGCAAGTGAGTCTGGTCAGCGTTCTGTTGTGACTGATAGGTTTTCATTGGATCATTTGGCAAGTAGATTGCCAGGTCTTTCTTCATAGTCTTTCTTAGTCTTGAAGCTCTGCTGAAGCGTGGCCACCCTGGAAGACCCTGTTTACCAACAGGGAGAGATTTAAGACAGTTAATCAGGACACATTATCTGCCTTGAAATACCAACACCACAGCCTCCAGTATCATGTTGTAGTTATTGTTAGGTGCCATTGAGTTAGCTCTGACTCCTGATGCCCACCCAGCCCTGCACCATCCTCACAATTGTTGCTACACTTGAGCCCATTGCTGCTCCCACTGAGTCAGTTCATCTGGATGGGGGTCTTCGTCTTTTTCACTGGCCCTCCACTTTACCAAGCATGATTTCCTTCTCTCCTGAGAATATGCCCAAATTCAGAGAGATAGATGTAGCACTGTAGGCTAAGCACAGGACTGCTAACTACAATGTTTTTGGTTTAAACCCACCAGCTGCTTCTCAGAAATCCTATACAGAATTACTGTGAGTCACACCCACTCAATGAAACTTATTAATAACAGTAACAATGAGAGATGAAGTCTCTCCATCCCGACTTCTAAGAAGCATTCTGGATATACCTCTTCCAACACAGATTTGTTTGTTTTTTGAGTAGTCCATGTTAATTAAAAAAGTTTCTCCGACACCATAACTCAAATGCATCAGTTTTTCTAAGGTCTTCCTTATTCATTGTTCAATTTTCACATGCGTATGAGGCAATTGAAAATACCACGGCTTGGGTCAGGCACACTTCAGTCCTTAAACTGATATCTTTGCTATTGAACAGTTTAAAGAGCTTTTGTGCAGCAGATTTACCCAAGGCAGTACATCTTTTGATTTCTTGACTGCTGCTATCATGAGGGTTGATTGTAGATTCAAGTAAAATGAAGTCTTTGATCACTTCAGTCTTGTGAGTGTTTTTCATGGTGTTATTTGTCTAGTTTTGAGGATTTTTTTTCCCCCCACTTACATGCAATCCATACTGTATTCTTTAATCTTCCTCATGATGATGTAGTGAAGTATCTAATGTCTCTTCTAGCCATAGTCTGTAACTCCCACCAAACAAGGTTTCTATCCTACTGGGTTTGGGTAAAAGATAGCAGAAGACGATACTAATAGGGTGATATGATTCAACTGTGGGTGTTCACAGAGTTCGTTTTCATTTTTAAAAACTTTGAAACTCTACTATGGGTTTAAATTGAGCCATCTCAGAAGCATGAGGGGAGATCTCACTACAATCAAAGAAGAGCCAGGAGTGGAGTGTGGCATTTAGACCCTGAGATTTTTGTACATGGAACCTCCTCAAACCAGGTACAGAAAGCTGTGAGATCAGAAGAGTGTTGGAGGAGCCGCAGCAGCAGAACCGAGACCCAGATGAGACATAGTAGAGGACTTCTTGACCATGAAGCAAGTAAATCTGAGTGACATTGAGCAGGAATCTTGCTTGTAGAATGAGGTGCCTCCAGGCACTTATGTGGGGCTGCTAGCTTTGCTGATCCACAGAACTAGAGCTGAGTGCCTTCAGGCTGAGCCTTATGGTAGAGTGGTGTGTCCTGTGGGCATTTATCAGCTGATAAATGGAACAACTGTGCCCTGAGTATTTCTGACCCCAAATTGTAAACTGTTCACTTGCTTATAAAACAAAACAAAACAAAACAAAACAAAACAAAACAAAACAAAACAAAATCCATTACTCTGAGTATGGTATCTGAGTTCTCCGTGGTCATTACAGCACATTATTGAACCCAAAACAGAAGTAGAGAGAGTGCTCTGGGAGGAATGGTTGGTGCCAAATATTACTGTACTCAGTAAGTAGTATAAATCCTGTTCCCTTTCAGTGAGCAAGGATGTACCATCTGCATATTGCAAGTTGTTAATGAGTCTTCCTCCAATCCTGCTACCGTGTTCTTCTTCATATAGTCCAGTTTCTTGGATTAGTTGCTCAGCATACAGACTGAATACGTATGGTAAAAAGACATAACCTTGTCACACGTGTCTCCTGATTTTAAACCATTCAGTTTCCCCTTGTTCTGTTTCAGTAACTGCCTCTTGGTCTATTCCACTGTTTACCTCTGGTCTTATTTTGACTGATGATATTGAGCTTCTCCACCATCTCTTCTATAGATGTAATCAGTTTAATTCCTGTGTATTCCATCTGGTGAGGTCCATGGGTATAGTTGTCTTTTATGTTGTCTAAGAAAGGTATTTGCAATGAATAAGTCATTGGAATTGCATTCAATGACTGAATTACCTTCAGTCTCCATCAGAATTTCTATCACTAAGGGCCATATTTTCCAGACTGATTGAACCTTTGTCTTTGCTTCCAACCTTCACATTTCAGTTGCCAGTCATTATCAATGAATCTTGATTGCACATTTGATCATTTCAAACTGAAGAAGTTGGTGGTGGTGATAGTAGCTGCACACCATTGGGCTGATTCTGACTCACAGGCTACACTGTGTTTCTGAGTTTCTGAGGCTGTAAATCTTTACGGAAACAGAAAGTCTAATCTTCTTCCCTCAGAGTCACAGATAGATTTACACAATCAGCAGCCCAACCCATAATCCACTACACTACCAGGAATCCTTGAAGAGTTTGATAGAATTCTCAATTTCATCATCACTGACTTCAATGGTTGGTGTGTACGTTTGAATAATAGTGGCATTCATCAGTCTTCCTTGTAAATGTTTGAATATTCTTCTGTGACAGGCAGCATTGAACTTCAAGATGCATGTTGCAATGTTCTTTTAGACGATGAGTTTGATTCCATTCCTCTTGAATTTGTCGTTCCTGGTGTAGTAAACCATGGGATTATCATAGTCAGAATGACCAATACCATTCCTTTTCAGTTCACTAATGACTAGGAGGCTTTGTAGCATGGAGCTCGGGTAGCATAGTGGATTACGTTTCTAGCTATAAGGTCAGTAATTCAAATCCTCCTGCTGCTCTGCAAGAGGAAGATATTGCATTCTGCTCTCGTAAAGATTTGTAGCCTTGGAAACCCTACGCAAGGTCATTCCCTATGAGTCAGAACCCACTTGGCAGCACACAGCCGCAGCAACAATGACTAGGATGCCAGTCTGTATGCATTCCATTTCCTTTTTGGTAACTGCCAACTTTCTTGGATTCATGCTTTGTACATTTGGTTTTCTGATGATTAATGAAAGTTTGTATCTGTTTCTCCTCATTTTGAGCTGTGCTTCATCTTCAAATGAAGGTTTTAAAAGCATTACTCCATTCATGTCATCATAGCCAACTGTACTTTAAGGAGACAGCTCTTCCACAGTCATATTTTAAGTATTTAAAATACTAGTGACATAGCTTCCAGCATCTCAGCAACGTGCAAGCCCTCATAGCACCGCAAACTGAGAGAGGAGTGGTGCTATCTTCATTTTTGTTGTTAACAGCTGTCTCATCGATTCTACTTCATGGTGATCCGTGTACAACAGAAGAAGATGTTGCCTGGCTCTGTGCCTTCCTCATGATCACTGATATGCCCATGCCCACTGTTTTAGCCACTGTGTAGTGTGTGTGTGTCGTTCCACCTAATTGTCTCATCTTGCAGCACTATATCTGACACTCACTGCATTTTGCCGACTTACCCCGGGTGTTATTGCTAGTACAATGTGAAACCATGCTTTGTACACAGACTCCTCAAGAAAGCATCCAATCAACTGTCTTGTCCTTTTTTTCTCCATCACAACAGAGAAATGTGAAATGAGTATTAGTAAGTGAGGTGTGTTCAGATTGGTTAAGCAAGTGCATGAAAGTGTTTAAAAAAATAATCCATCTTTAGCTTGAGAATGGAGTCCTCATGAGGAGCTGCAGGATAAGCACTGGACCACATGGTTGGTTTGAACCACAAGGTCAGTGGTTCAAACTCACCAGCCGCTCCTTGGAAACCCTATACAGGGTTGTTCTGAGCTGGAAATAACTGGATGGCACCTAACAACAACACCTGAAGAATGGTTCCTGATTGCAATCCATATACCTAACTCATTGGTTTCATCTCAGTGAGGAGGATGGGAATACGAAGACGTTTGTTGCTCAAATGCATCATATTCCCAGCTTTGAGCTTTTAATTGGATGATGTGCTTGAAATTCTTAAGGATTTAAGTATCTGCAACCCAAAAACACAAACCCCCTGCTGTCAAGTCAGTTTGACTCATGGCAACCCTATTTAGGGTTTTTGAATCTGTAAATGTTCACGGAAGCAGGCTACCTCAGTTTTCTCCCACAGATCATCAGTGGGTTTGAACCACAGACCTTATGGTTAGAAGTGCAATGCATAACTCACTGCACCATCAGAGATCCTTAGGTATCTACAAAGATGGGCTGGAATCAACAAGGCAATACTCAGTAGGTAGAACATTAAGCTCCATATATAGGCAAAAGAAAGAAAGAAAAAGAGAGAGAGAGGAAGGAAAGAAGGATGAAAGGAAGGAAGGAAAGAAAACAGGATTGGGAAGATATGAGAATGAGTTGGTTGATGAGCCATTCACTCTTATGGAACTGTGCCAACTCCCTCTCTAAAGGTTCCTGCCTTTATTGCTACTCTGTAATTATTCATTATTAATTTATTGTCAATCACTTGGAGCATCACTCCAAGACTTTCCATTTACCTTAAGCAATGAACCCTACCCACTTCTCCAGTTCTCTGCTGCTGGTCTTGTGTTTTCTTTTGAAGCAACTTGAGATTGCTCAGTTTTCCTCTTCCATCTCTCCACCTTTACTCCTTCTTTAAAGAAAAAGACCAAGTTGACATGTTATTTATAACTTGTGCTTTTGAATCCAATCTTTTCTGCCTGTGTTTTCATCAAGTACTTCTCTTCCCCTCTTTACATCTTCCACTGTTCTCTCTTCTATAAATCATCCCTCCTATCTTCCAATGTGCTCCTATCTTCCCAAGTTAAAACCAATTCCCATAGAGTGATTTCACCCTCATACCAGCGTCCTTCTCTTCCCCAAACTTCTTGAAAGAATAGTTATCACTCAATGTCCCCACTCCATTGCACTCACTTCTTAATTCCTCAGAATGGGTCTCTTACTCCCAACATCTTGCTCAAATTGCTCTTTTGAAGGCCGTAGAAAACTGAGCAATGGGAATCGTTACATTTTCTTATTCCCAGACTCACTTGAATTTTTTGAAGCATTTTGCAATTTTGGAAATGTTCCTTGAAATGCTCTCCTCTTTGCCTTGAAGATAGGATACTCTCCTTGTTCTCTAACTCTTCATACAAATGACTACCTCTTTATTTATTCCCATGGTACATATCCCTCAGGTTTCTGCCCTTACTCTCTGCTGCTTTATAATACCCTCAACGATGTCATCAAACCTATTGGCTTTTAATAGATGCTCTCTAGGATCTGTCCAAACCCATACCTCCATGTCTGACTTTGAGTTCTGTACTTATACCTCCCTGGAGGACACACTTTTCTACATACCTTATGCATCTCTCAAGTGTAGTGTGTGTGTGTGTGTGTGTGTGTTTGTCAAACACACACTTCTAAATACCCAGTCTCATCTTTACAGCTTCTCTCTTTCATGAAATGACATCCTCCTCTTCCCAGATGCCCTAGTGTACCACCTTTGATTGTCTTTGATGCTTCCTCACCTGCTTCTCTCTTCCCCATGTGATATTTACATTCTTTCTATTTTTGCAGACACACTGCTAAAGAGGACTCTTTTCCTCTTTCCTGGCCTTTGTAGATCCTTGTGGATGATCTTTCCATCATCAGACCTGCTTTTCCTGTGATCCAGTGCATTTGTCCATTACTGCTGAGGTGCAGTAACATTTGGTAGACATCCTCCCCTTATATAAACTCCCAGTGTCTTCCCACGCTCCTGAGCTACTGACCCCAAACTGATTCTGTCGGTTCCACCTCACACCATTAATATTCACTCATGATTCTCCCACTGATGTAAAGTGTTCTTCCTACATATTTGTTGGAAATGTTTTAGACTGTTCCACATTTACATCTCAGGGATATTGCAAATAAAATAGACACAGGGTTACTGGAATCGGGACCTCATTAGGAACATTGGCTTATAAATGGATGTTGTTGTTGTTGTTAAGTGCCGTCGAGTCGGTTCCGACCCATAGCGACCCTGTACAGGGTTTCCGAGGGTGTAAATCTTTACGG
>NW_006408555.1:6204252-6208222 GCF_000296735.1 Chrysochloris asiatica | reverse complement strand
GACTAGAAAGCAATAGATATCTTGCTTCTGCCACCAATTCCCCCAGCTGTGAGCCTTCCAACCTTCTAAGTGTTCTTTTATATGTGGTTCAGTGTTCTGGGACCATCCCCTGGGCCTGCTTGGTCGGGTATTCTGTGTTGTTGCTGACGGAGCTCTTTCTACACGTCCACCCGATCTGCCATCTTGTTTGTTCTCTCCCAATGTTATTGTTTTTGATGAGAGACACTTAAACCTCTTTACTAGGCCTTCTTTCTTTGCTTGGTTTCCTTTGACTTTGAAGTCTGGTTAACCATTTAATTATTTTTGGTTTTGGTTAGCTTTGTCCTTGCTGATGCTGATGTTCCCTTGTCATGGGGAAATGAGAGTAATTCAGATGGATAAGAAAAGGAAAATGGCTAGATAAATTAGAAGCATGAATAATTTATGGAGAAATAATTCAAGCAGCTAACTATATTGTGCATTCTCTGCTTACTTCATGAATGATCCATATGCCAAGTCCATACAAGTTAATGTTTATTTCTAGAAACCTTTACTGAAATGAGCAAAAAGGAGTAAATGCCTCATTATCCTTTCACGTGCCTAATGATACATTATTTTCTGTTATAAAACCTCAAGGTTTCTCAATGCATTGTTATAAATCCAAACTGCCAACATTCCTTTGGCGAGCAAAAGCGTAGCATTCTATAGAAATAAGATGTAAGAGTAACAATTCAAGTTCATATATTTTCATCTCTCCCTGAGTTCTGCCATACGTGGCAGAAAGCGGCAATCTATATTTCTCATAGAAAATGCACTATTAAAACCCATAAAACATTTAAAAACTTTCAGAGAAGCCAAAATGGAACTTTAGGAAAGAAAACCTTAACTAAGGGTGATCTAAGAGGCAGATCATCAGCAACGATTAATGAAACAGACATTTTATAAAACAGCATTTGTGTTGGGAAGTAAGTTCTAAAGGAGGTCAAGGTTGAAAGATACAAACAACCTCATGGTTCTTTCTGGATAAGGCTAACTGAAGAGAAGTTACCAGGTGAGTCATTTAACTGCTCAGTCACTTGACCAAATTTCCTGAGATCAAATCCCAGCTGTGAAATTCACCAGACTTCTGTCTGATGACACACATTTTCTGCATTCCTAAGCCTTCACTTTTCCTGTCTGTGAAATGGGAATAGTGATAGTACTCACCTGCTGAAATTCATATGGGCACTGGACAGAAGAATGCATGTGAAGTGCACAGGGCAATGCCCGTACAGAGTAGTAAGCCAGGGATAAGAAACCCAACATTTCCACTGCCGTCAAGTAGATTCCAACACATAATGACCCTATAGGTCAGAACTGCTCTGTAGGGTCCCCAAAGACTGCCAGTCTTTATGGAAGCAGACTGCCTCATCTTTCTGCTTAGTGTAGTTGTTGCGTTTCAACCACAAACCTTGTGCTTAGCAGCCATGTGCTTACCCCAGTGTGCCATCAGGACATTATCTTGTAAGGAGAAAATTGTCATAGAATACATCATGATGTTAAAATCGTAGTTAAAATGTCCAGGGTGTGATGTTCTGCCTTCAAATATAGAGCAATAGAGGAGTTAAACAAATATCACAAGCTCAGTGTAGAGGTTTAATAGATGCCACAAGGATCCAGTTGTCTTTACCCCGGTCTCTCTCTCTGTATATACGTATTTCGTTTTTGATGAGTACTGATTTTGACAGAGGCTTTGCTTTTCAGGAGACACTTATATTAGGATAACTCAAAAAGGGTCTAATTACAAAGGCATGATTTACTAAGGTGAGGTGAAATCAAGGAACATTATGTGGAAACTCCAGAATGCAGACAGATGCACACTCCAATTAGAAGTGAAGGTTGTGAGATTGGGTTTAAAACAATAGCTGCATGCTGTTGAAATTGCATGCATTTAAATGTAAGGGTACAATATTTGAAATTGAAAGGATTTAAAGAAATGTACCATGCAAATATTAACCAAAAGACAGCTGGTGTGGTTCTGCCATTATTGGAGGAAGTAGACCTCCGGGAAGAAATATTATTATAGATAATGAAAAAATATTTCACTATTGCAAAGCCATAGTGGGAAGATATAACAATCCTAAAATTGAATGTGTCAAAAAAAATATGTATTAAAAAGATAGTATGTAAAGGAGACCTAATAGTAATCCTGTTGTGGCCTTGTGGACTAATGCATCAGACTGCAAAGCCATTTGAACTTCAAGGTAGGTGGTTTCAAGCTCACTGGCTGCTCCCTGGAAACCCTATACTGGGTTGCTATGGGTCAGAATTGACTCGACATCACTTAACAACAACAACAACAAATAGTAGAAATAGGAGTCCTGGTGTGGTGCTGTGGATTAATGTGCTAGACTGCAAAGTCGGTTTGAACCGCAAGATCTGCATTCAAGCTCACCACCTGCTCCTCGGAAACTATATACAGGTTTGTTGTGGGTTGGAACTGACTCAAAAAATTCATAATCATAGCTGGGAACTTTAATACACCTCTCATGTAACAAAGGAGTCCTCATGTGGCATTGTGGATTAATGTTCTGAACTGCAGTCAGTTTGAACTGCAAGGTTGGCAGTTAAAGCTCACCAGCCACTCCTTTGAAACCCTCTACAGGGTCACTATGGGTCAGAACCAACTTGATGGCACTTAACAACAACAACATGTAACAAAATCTAAATGTACGCAAATACAAAGACAATTGGAACAGCATGTATGCGTAGAGCACTGTACCTAAAAATATAAGAATATACATTATTTCCAAGTGCACTTGGAATATTCACCAATATCACATATGCGGGGTCATAACATACATCTCAACAGATTTCAAACGATAAAAATAATTCAAAACGTGTTCTGACCACTGTGGACTGAAAGCAAAAACTAAGTTCCCCAAGATAGCTGTAAAGTCTTTAAAGTTTTTATAAATTAAGCTACATACTTCAAAATATTTCAAGAGTGCAATGATAAATAAAAATGATAAGAGTATAAATATTTTTACTGAAACACCATGAAAACATAACAAGAATGTTGGGATGCAGATGAATCAGAAAAAAAACACAACTTCTGACGCTAAATGCATTAGAAAAGCTGGAAATCTATGATCTAAATTAGAGAAAGGCAGCTAATAGAACTCTAAAAAATTGTAAGAAAAGGAAATAATAAATATATAAATGGAAGTCAGCCGCATAGAAGGTAGACATGCAATTGTTGTCAGGTGTCATCTAGTAGGTACCGATTTATGGCAACCTAAATCATTGGAGAAGGATGTCATGCTGGGTAAGGTGGAGGGTCAGAGAAAGAGAGGAAGACCCCCAACAAGATGGATCAGCCAGGTGGCATCATTGATGGACTCAAGTGTGGCAGCGGTAGTGAGGTTGGTCCAGGATCGGACATTGTTTCATTCTGCTGTGCATGGGATCGCTATGACTCGGTTCCGGCTCAATGGCACCTGACAACAACAACAACAACAAAGCACAAAAAGCGAAACACCGCCCGGTCCTACACCAACCTCACATTCACTGCTATACCTGAGCCCATTTCTGCTGCTACTGTGCCAATCCATCTCATTGGGGGGTCTTCCTTACTTTCTCTGACCCTCCACTTTACCAATCATGATATCCTTCTTTAAAGGACTGGTTTCTCCTGGTAATATGCCAATCTTTTCTCCATACAATAGGGGGGAGAAATCCATTAAGACACAAATTGATTCTTTAAACTATTCATGAATTAATAACCTCTTAGAAGTGGTGATCTAGGAAAAAAGATAAAAAATAAGAGATGTAATAATATCAATAAGAAAAATGCAATTACAGACATCACTAGGGGTCCTACAAGAATAAAAAGTATGAGGGTACTTCCAAGAGTTCTTGGGAAAAAATAGAATTAAGAGATAATGGAATTGTTCCACATACTTTTTGAAGTCCCTCATGCAAGAAGAAGGTATTGTAAATGTTTTGTTTT
>NW_006408555.1:6178981-6203377 GCF_000296735.1 Chrysochloris asiatica | reverse complement strand
ATTGGCTGGACACTTCACTCTCCATTCTAGTCCTCTGTGGCTATGTCACTGACTCTGGGCCCAAGAGTCCCCAGGTCTTGCCATACTGCTGGCCAACCAGTTCTTCACCCGCGTTCACAGAAGTCTATTGAATGTTGTAGGGCTTAGCTCACCACTTCATTGCTGTTTTTCCCTCACTTCCCCTTATTGGTGTCGAGTAAATGTATTTTTGAATGTGCATTTGAAAGTGAAATGAACTGAATGAATCTCTTAAAAAAAATAAGACAAAACTCACCTTACTAAAACACAAGAAGAAATAAAAAATCTGAATTGCATTCTTTCTATTAATTTAAGGTCCTCCTTACAAGAATTATCAGCTAAAGGCTCCTTGGTGAATTCTGCCAAATAGTTAAAATACCAAAAATGGCAAATGAAGCCCTTTCCATGATTTTTTTTGTTTTTGTTTTTGTTTTTAACACCAGGATAATCTTGACCCAATATTTAACATTGAAAGAAAGACCACTTACTTATAAGTATAATTGAGGATGTGAATCAATTGGACTTTATTAATAATAAAACCTGTACTCACCAAAATACATCACTGAGAAAGTGAAAATGCAGGTGTGGAGTGTAAATAAAACATTTACCTGTATTTGTTTCATGCACACATACATAATATATACACACACATGCTGTCATATGAGACAGCTTCAGAAAGTCCATTGAAAAATTCCAGTGTTTTTAAATTACATTTTTCTTCAAACTCAATATAAGATTTTTATCCACAGAGCATTAGCTACTCCAGGAAAGCCATAGCAAAGACAACCTAATTGAAAATGGGGGAAAAAGTTGAACAAGTACAAAAGGAACCCTAAATGCTCAGTGAATCTATCAGGACACCTTAACATCATCAGTCACATATAAGTACATGGAGAAAATACAGACACTATTACGTTGTTTCTGAGTGCCTTCAAGTTGGTTCCAGTTCATAGTGACCCTGTTTAGGGTTTCTGAGGAGCACATGGTGAGTTTGAACCACAACCTTGTTGCGGTCTAGTGCTTATCCTACACCAGAACTCCTATTACATACACATATCCAACATACACTATTATATATGTGTACCAAAATGGTTCAGGAGGACACAGGACTGGGCAATGTTTCCTTACATTATATATATAATGCCACCACAAGTTGGAGATTACTGATAACAACAGAACAGAAAAATGCCACTGCTTAATCCGTGACATAGGACTCCCTTCATGTCAATTACAAGACACATCCCTGAATTTAAAAACATTAAAATGTGGGTGGGTGAGATGGAGTTTTTGTTGTTAAGTGCCATTGAATTAATTCTAACTTACAGCCACCCTATATAGGGTTTGCAAAGAGTGGCTCATGGCTTTGAACCTCCGACTTTGTCTTAGCAGTCCAGTGCTGACCCTACATCGTCACACCAGAACCGCAATCCAGTGGGCAGGGCTAGAAGAAGGCTGCAGGTACATCTGAAAAGCTATTTAACAACAACAACAACAAAAGTGCCTTGGATCCTTATTATTACAAAATAAAGGCACTTACCTGCGTAAGTTTTATAAAAACTTTCTGAAATTGTAAGAACATAAATCATTAAGTCACATCGTGTAACCTCACATATAAATAAAGCTTAATTGAGTTTTGGGCACTTTAAAAAAGATCTTTTTTTCACAGTATTTTGGAAATGTGTGTCCGGTTGAGGTGTGACCTGTACCCTCCCTTTTGTGAGAGGAAGGAACCCTGGTGGCACAGTGAGTTAAGAGTTGGCCTGCTAACCACAAGGTGAGCAGTTCAAACTCACCAGTCCCTCTGAAGGAGAAAAATGAGGTAAAATCTTCCGTTAAGATCACAGCCTTGGAAACCTTACAGGGCATTTCTGCTTTGTTCTAGAAGGTCCCTGTGAGTTGAAATTGACAGTACCAGGAGACTTTGGAGGACATGCTCTTAGACCTTCTGAAGAATTTTTTTTTTTTCTTTCCATTTTTCTCTCTTACGATGAAAAACTAGGCTTCACTTCTCTCTTGAAATAAATAAACTTGGGTAGCAGCATCCTCATGGTGGATCCAAGTGAAGATTTTCTTGTGTGTAGCAGCCCAAATTCTTCTAAACAGATATTTGTCCTTTGCTGATGCCTGGCTGGTTTTGTGCTTTGATGCCCAATAATTCATTTCTTTTCTTCCCCCAATATCTGTGTTTCCTGTGTCCTCACGGATTACAGAGTGTCACTTACTCTGATAGTTGCTCTTGTCAGATTTCCAGTCGTGGCATTGAAGGGTGGCATGGGAGCAGGGTTCTGACACTACTAGGGACAAGAATGAATCTCAGAGGGGAGTCCATCCCCTGAGCTCCCCTTATCTCATTGGGGAGAAGACACTAATAACAGGGTCATGATAAGTGAGGATCTTCCACAGAAATGAAAGTTGACACACACAAGAAGCTAAAAAGAAAATAGTCTTGTATCACACGTTACAAATAGAAAGCTTTTGAAGCCAGTTTATCTGGGAGGGCCTTAAAAACAAATATGTAGTTTGAGAAAAAAGTATTATTGCTGGCACACACTAACCTCCCAGAAACAGAGGCTGGTGATGAGATGGGGTCTAGGAGTCCAGTTCATGGATATTTTTATTCATTTTATTTTTCCCTACTTGATGGTTCCTCTTATTACATATTCATCACTCTTCATATTCAACAATGTGTGTATTGGGCAGATATTGCTAGAAACCTGAGTTGATGGCTTGCAGAACAGAGCTTGAGACAAGAATGTGAGTACAGGCACTTTGTTGGGTAGAATAACCCCAGAAACAGAAGTAGTGTATGGGAAGGGTCCATCAGGGAAGGAGGACAAGCCAGCGACAAGGTGAAATTGTTTCTGTGGGCAGCAGGGATTTGTTTTTTTTCAGTTCTACCAGGACCTCTGAGAAGTCTATGGAATGTCTCCTAGAATTGTACACCTAAAATATGAGGGTATGACCCTATTTCCTCAGGAGTGAACTGCCCACAATTAGAGTTCCTCCAGCTGTCCTGGGAGCTACTAGGCAGAATGCCTTGCAGTCATAGGGGCTTGGGTGAAGCCCTGGGAGTGACAGGTGAGTGTGGGATCCATCACAGCTGTTGTTAGAAGTAATGGAATCTTAGATATGTGATACAAGCATGTGTCCTCAGGAAGATGTAACTCTTCAAAGGCGGCGAATTAGAGAATTGCAACTTCTTTTTAGACAGATTTGTTTGTTCTTCCAACAGTCCATAGTCAGTATTCTTTGCAGATGCCATAATTCTAAGGCCTCCAATCTTCTTCCATCTTCCTTATTTATTGTCTGGATTTCACAAGCATGTTTGTAAATTGAAAAGACCAAGGCTTTGGTCAGATATTCTTTGGTCCTCAGAGTCAATTATTTGCATTTAACACTTAAAAGAAATGTTTTGCAACAAATTTGTTTAGTACTGTACCTCCTTTCATTTCTTAACTTCTGTTTCCATGGGAGTCAATTATGGATTTAAACAAAATTAAATCCTTGACAACTTAAACCTTGTCTCCACTGATCATGAGAGTACTTATTGGTCCAGTTGTGAGAAATTTTATTTTATCTCTTTTGAGTTGTAATTAAAACTCAAGGCTATAATCTTTGACCTTCATCAGGAAGTACCTCAAGTCCTCTTCACTTTCAACAAGCCAGGTTGTATCATTGGCTTATCACAGGTTGTTAATGAGTCTTCCTCTATTCATAATGCCATATTCTTCTTCATAGAGTCTAGCATCTCAGATTATTTGTTCATCATACTAAAGCAGGCAGCATCCCTTTGTTCTGTTCAAACAGTTCTTTCAAAGAGGTGTCTCTTGGGTTTATATACAAGGCAAATACACACAATTTTGTATTCTGGAATTTCCATTCTTTAAAATACTATCCATAATTTTTTATGATCCATAGAGTTGCATGCCTTTGTAGAATTAATGAAACACATTATTTCTGATTTTCTCTGCTTCCAGCCAAGATCTTCCTAACATCAGAAATAATATCTCTCATTCCATGTCCTCTACTGAATCTGGCTTGAATTTTTGGCAGTTCCCTATCAATGTATGGCTGCAAACCATTTTTTAATTATCTTCAGCAAAAATTCACCGACTGTGATAGTAATGAATGATATTGTTCAATAAATTCCCCATTCTTTTGCACCACCTTTCTTTGGAAAAGCATGAATGTAGATCTCTTATAGTCGGTTGGCTAGGTAGCTATCTTCCAGATTTCTTGGCATAGACATTTCAATTTGTATTCTATCAATTCCTGTAGCCTTGTTCTTTTCCAGTGCCTTCTGGTCAGCCTGGACATCTTCCTTCAGTACCATAGGTCCTTGATCATATGCTGCATTCTGAAATGGGTGAGCATAGACCATTTCTTTTTGGTACAGTGACTATGTATTTTATCCATCCAAGATGGTAGTAATACTTCTGGAAGTCACAGTTAAAAAAAAAAAAAAAGAAGTGGAAAAAATCAGGTAAAATTAATTTTGATACTTCATTCTCTCACTCTATATGAGATTATTCAAAATATTAGCATTCCATCTATGTAAGCAGTATCAAAATTGGGGTACTTTATATATATATTTTTTCATAGTAAATCTTTGAAATCCAGTAAGCTACAGTTCATACTAACTCACTGGACATATTCCAAGTGCTCAATGGCTTGGGCACTTGTGTTAGATGACACAGATTCAGAAAGAAAGGAGATGCTAAAAATGAGCCCCGAGGAAAGTCAATATTTTGTCATTGGGTCTAGACAAAGCTTTTAAGGGAGCTCCAAGACAGAACAGTATTTCAGAAGTCAAGAAAAACCTGTCAGACGTTGGTGAGGTCACAAGTGTTGAAAGCTGGTGAGGAGATGGTGACGGTCGGTGGAACCTCGCCTCATTGTAGTATTGCTGTCACCACTAAGAAACGAAGGAGCCTCGGGGAGGGATGAATGCTTTATCCACGTGGCTGCTACTAGAAAGTTTGAAGGTTAGTGTCCACCCAGAGGTGTCCCAGAAGAAAGAACATCTGGATATCTGCTTCTGAAAAACCTACTCTTGTGAACCTCTGACACATGGAAGTGCCATGGGCCTGTGTCAATTGCAGCAAACTTGTTTTGTTTTCACAAGGAATGGAGAAAAAGGAGCGCAACGCCTGGGGCTTACTCCTTGGATATGTTGCCTCCTCCTTCATTACCCTTCCCAGGAACATGAGGGAAAAGCAGAAATAGGTAGGGAGGTTTCAGTTGCCAGTCTCTGCTTGGTCATGTTGTTGTTGTTGTTGTTAAGTTCTGTAGTGTCGGTTTCTACCCATTGTGACCCTGTATAGTGTTTCCAAGGAGCAACTGGTGAGCTTGAACTGCCAACTTTTCAGTTTAAACCAACTTTGCAGTCCAGTGCCACAGTTACCCCCACAAAAAACCCCCACTACTGTCAAATCGATTCCAACTCATAATGACCTGACAGGACACAGTAGGGCTGCTCTGCAAGTTTTCTGAGTCTAGAGATTCTTTGGAGGCAGACATCTTCCTCTTTCAGCCAGTAAATGACACCCCATCTCAATTCACACTAGATACATTCCAAATGTACACGTAATAGCCGATGAGTTAAAGCTGCCAACCTTTCAGTTAAAAGCTCAACTCTTTTTTATTTTTATTTTTTTAAGTTTTTATTGTGAATTTGTGATCATTTACATAGGAGAACATCGGTTTTACACTCATTGTTTCATTGCAATGATTACAGTCACCTCCATGTATCAGCATTCAACAGTATTTGCTTCTATTCCCTCTGGTTTATTTATTTATTTATTTTTGGATGTACACCAAAGCACTCAGGAATATATAATCATTTAAACAGCCAAAGGTCACATTCTGCAAGCCTGCCTCCTGTTCACCAGCACACAGCCTTTCTCTTTCCATGAGTCTAGAGTCCTCAGTTGCTCCCTTTCTCCATGTCCTCATCTCTGCCTCCATGTCTGGTGTTATAGCTTCTTTGGATAGGATCCCGCATTCTGCTTGTGCTCTTCTCACTTGATGGTCCTGTGGTCTTCTGTTTCTGAAATGTAAGATGAACTGCTCCCACTTTTATGTTACAAAACCTCTACCTTTACAATTGTGACAATCGCAGTTAGTCATGATAACAATCCCTCGCTTTTGAATTATAAGACTCTTAAACCCATCTCCTTTCACCAGACACATCTTGGTTGGTTATGTGCTGTGCAGTCGGTTCTGACTCATAGTGACCCTGCACAGGGTTTCTGAAGCTGTAAACCTTTACCAGAGCAGAAAGCCTCATCTTTCCCCCGTGGACCAGCTGGTAGTTTCAAACTGCTGACCTTGCGGTTCGCAGCCCAATTCGCAACCACTGCACTACCAGAGCTCCATCTAGACATAGTGAAAACAATTCAGTGGGGTTCTACCTTTCCCTGCACACTTGGACACTAAACTCTTTCTTGAAAGCCTGTAAGCCAGTTACTTAGTGCCTTTATAATACTCACACCCCAATTAGGATCTCAACCCTTGACACACCATTCTTTTGTCAAATAATGTTGGGATCTAAAAGTAAGCACATACTGTCTTCAGCACATCAGAACTGTGGTTTGGATGTGGTCCAGGTATAAAACAATTACCGTAACTTCTGTGTGTTAGTGTAAAGCTTGCCTCCTATTAAATGCTTGAAGTCTGAGAGCTGTAAAATAAAATTCTCTTGGATTGCATTGTGGTGTGAGATCTGCAAGTCTTAGGACAGTAACAGCCTAAAGGTCTTTATAAAGCTAGACATGCAATTTGAATTTGGTGCATGGTGATACTTTTTAAGTCACATTGGCTTTTTCTCAGCTTCTCAGCAACTTTGGATTTTCTTCACAAAGTATCTGGGCTGTACCAGGCTGTGGGATGGCATCCCAATTTGCTTGGGACTGATGGGCTTCCTGAGAGTTGGGATTTTCAGTTTTAAAACCAGGACAGTCCTTAGTTTTTAACCCATCCTGGGACACCTGAGCAGAAGGGTTACATGAGACACCAGACTTCCAGTGTGGTAAATGATGACAAGGTGGCCACCCAGGAACATCCTGTCAACTCTAAGAGAAGAACCACCTCATATAGCTGATGCACATGAAAGCAGCTCACGATGGGGATTATAAAAGCAGAATGCCAGTTCATTAATTTGCAAAGAGAAATGAGTGTGGCAAGGACCGGGAAATGCAAAGTCCATGTGATCAGCATTTTCCTTCCCTAGATGAAGCCAATCTATTAATTCAAAAAGAGGAATGATGATCCCAGGCACAGAGATAAAGTCCGAACAATCAGCATATTCTCTCACTGTGTGAAGTTAATTTACAAAGAGAATTTATTGTAGCTGGGACCAGGATTCCGGAAGTCCTCATTCTCCACACATTTCCTGCTGCTGCTCCAAGCTTTGTGGAAGCCAGATCACAATCAGAAGATTGTTAGGGAACGTAAGCAATGGTGCCAGTGAGTGAGTGAAGGTATCGAGCTGAAGAGTCTACTCATGGAACTTCACCAATGGGCTGTGGCACTGAAAGGCTGCCAATCTTACCACCGCAGCTTTTTTGGTTTCTAGGATGGGCACTGCCAACATTGTCTCCACAAGCCATCTTGTTTTCTGTGCTTCCATTGCTGACTGCCCCTTCCAGGTCTGGTTCTTGAGTCCCAAGAGCCAACATCTGCAGATCAGTTGGTGAGCTTCCTTAGCCTAGTTGCCATTTCATCTTGATGCCACCATCTTTATTCTCACTTATTTTGGACCAGACCCTGGGGAAGGACATCATGCTTGGTAAAGTAGAGCTTTCTGCAAAAAAGAGGAAGACCTTCAGTGAGTTGGAGTGTCGTAGTGGATGCAGCAGCGGCCTGAAACATGGCAATGATTGTGAGGATAATGGGAAATTAAGAAGTGTTTCATTCTGTTATACCAAGAGTCATTGTGAGTTGGAACTGGCATGACAAACAAAATTTCTTTTCTTATCAGTTACTTGATTTCGTTCCAAAAAGCAGCCTTAATTTCCTCATTAACAAATCTTAGGGAAGTGGAAAACAACTCACTGTGTGCTTCAATAACCTTGGAAAGTATTGTAGAAGCGTCCTCATGTGGTACTGTAAGATAAGCACTAGACAACTGACCACAAGGTTGGCTGTTCAGAACCACCAGCTATTCCTTGGAAATCCTATACAGGGTTGCTATGAGTGTGATCTGACTTGATGACACTTCTCAACTATAGTACTACAGAGATGTTGTGTAGGACAGTGTTTTAGATCCAAAGATCAGCAGTCAAGTAAACCTACCATCTACTACCATTGATGAAGTCACTGAGTACAAATGGTTGACATGCTTGAGTGCTAATTGAAAATTGTTGCTTCTAGAAAGGAGCTCTGGTAGCATAGTGGTTACGAATCGGGCTGCGAGCCTTAAGGTCAGCGGTTCGAAACTACCAGCCACTCCATAGGAGAAAGATGAGGCTTTCTACTCCCGTAAATATTTACACCCTCGGAAACCCTGTACAGGGTTGCTATGGGTCGGCACTTAACAACAACAACAACAGTACAACCAGAGGTGGCTTGTAAGAAAGTCCCAATGATCTACTTTGGAAAGATCCGTCACTAAAAACTCTGGGGAGAATAATTTTACTGTGACACACATAGGGTCATCATAAGTAGGAATTATTCAGTAGGAATTGTTTTGGTTGGATTCTGGTTTACTCCCTTTTAGGACTTGGCAAAATTACTCTATCTCTTTGAGTCTCAGTTTACACATCTGCAAAATGGGAACCTTCCACATCCAGTCATGTCAAGGAATAAATGATAGCAAATATGTACAGGAACTGGCATAGTGATGGAGACACAGTAGGTATTTAATACGTCTTACCCAATCCAGTCCATGGTGTTTTCAATAGCCTCATATGGATGCAAAAGCTGGACAGTGGATAAGGAAGATCGTAGAAGAATTGATGCCTTTGAGTTGTGGTGTTGGAGGAGAATACTGAAAGTGCCATGGACTGCCAAAAGAACCAATAGATCTGTTTTGGAAGAAGTGCAGCTAGAGTGCTCCTTGGAGGCCAGGATGGCTAAGCTTCGTCTCTCATACTTTGGACATATTGTCCGGAGGGAACAGTTGCTGGAGAAGGATGTCATGCTGGGTAAGGTGGAGGGACAGAGAAAAAGAGGAAGACCCCCAACGAGATGTATTGGCCAGGTGGCATCATTGATGGACTCAAGTGTGGCAGCGGTAGTGAGGTTGGCCCAGGATCGGACATTGTTTCATTCTGCTGTGCATGGGGTCGCTATGAGTTGGTTCCGACTCAAAGGCACCTGACAACAACAACAACCCAATCCAAATCCAAACCCACTGCTTTTGACTTGAGCCAAGAACAGGGAAGAAGTGCTGCATTAGATTTCCAAGGCTGTACATCTATATGGAAGCAGACTGGTACATCTCTGTCCCTTGGACATACTAGTGAGTTCAAACTGCCAACGTTTTATTTAGGATCCGAGTGCTTACCTACTGCGCCATCAAACTCTAGATGGCAAATAGTAATGTAGAGGTCATCTTTCTCTGTTAAAATGATCATGTATTAATGTTTTACTACCTAGATGAACTAAGGATGCCAAGGTTTCATTGAATAGTTAATGGTAGCCATAAATGCATATTCTATAAGACTGTAATGCTGTTGCTTTGTGATATTCTACAGAAAGATGCTAGAACAACATAAGTACGTTAGGGAATGATTAATGATTGCAATAGGACAGGATGAAGAGAAGTGTTTTGGTAGGTCTTCTCCTTTCTCCCTGTCTAGTTTACCCACTCTTTCTTGCTCTTTTCTTCTCATCTTCCATGTCCTCTAAACACTGGAGGATTCAGCTTTGCTCCTTTCTACTGCTTGTACAGTCTAAAAACCTTGAAGGAGAACCCAACACAAGTCTGAAAAGTCTGGACCTTGGGGACCCTTATCCTTGTTTTAACGTTCTACCATTTTGTTGTAGTGCTTGCTTTCCAGTAACTTCTGACTTATTGCAACCCTATATTCAACAGAGAGAACCATGCTTGGGCCTGTTACCACCTTAACAGTTGTTGATGTGTTTGAGCCCTTTGTTGATACGACCATGGCAATCCATCTCATTGGAGCTGTCCCTCTTTTTTGCTGACCCTGTGCCAAAGTCCAAGACTTGACTTGGTAGTGTAGTGCATTACAAGTTGAGCTGCTAACTGCAAAGTCAGCAATTTGACTCTACCAACACCCAGTCACCAAAGCTTCTTAGACACACATTGAAACAAACAACAGCAAAACACACAAGCAATTCTGAATTCATTTTATGTGGTGTTTTTCCAAGATGCTTTAAGAACATGCATCAGGAATCCTGAGAATTCCATTTTAAATGGGAGAAGTTAATGCTCCTTAAACTTTGGTTCCCAAACTCTGACCTGCAGAACATGACAAATAGTCCTTTGTGGTGCAAACGTGTGTGTTACCAGTGGGTAGAGATCATGTGTCCTGAGACAAAAAGCCACATTGTATTTGGAAAGCTTAGCCAATGTGCAGGAATGGAGGAATCAGGATGAGAAAAGTGGTAAGCAGGGTTCACATAGCCATGACACTCACTGAGTTACCTTCAGCCTTAAAACAAAATAGTGACACAGTAGTAATGATATGACACATTTCCAACCTCCCAGCCCCAAGTCACTGTAAATGCAGCCGTTCACACCTACCAGCCACTCTGAGGGAGAGAGATGAGGTGGTCTGCTCCTACAGAGAGTTACTGTCTGGGAAACCCTATGTAGGGTGGCTATGAGAATTCACTTGATGGTACCAGAGTTTCTTGTACTTCTTCCATTGGAGGGATACCCGTAAGATCCCTTCTCTTTCTGATAAGTCTCCCTGTATCCCTAGAGTGTTCTAACACTGGCTGCAATTCACATGTGAATTGTGACACTGCAGATGTGTTTCAGATTTCTGATTAATAAGCACAAGTTGATAACATCATTTTGACAATGTCGTTATTTTTCTTTTTGTGAAACACCTATTCAGGTAGCAGTTAGGATACCCCAGGTATTGTTTACAAACATGAGTACATTCAATCTATGTAACAGTGTTCTGGTTTCTACAGAAGACTTGCCTTAAGCAGTAGTCTTGGCATCCAGTTGGGTGAGGTAACAAACAGTCTCTTGGTCAAAGGCTTAAACAGCAGACAAGTCATTATTGCTCAGACTTTGTCCGGTAGGGGCTTAGAAGAGTTTTGTGTCTCTACAGTTTTTCTACATCATGCCCCAATGCCCCCGTCTTCACATGATGCACATAACCGTTTCTGTCATCCTTATTTTGAATATGAGAAACTGAGGAATGAAGAGGTTCATTTACATGTCTATCCAAGATATCTGGAAAATGGGAGAACCCAGATTGAAACTCAGCAAGGCTGGACCACCATCATCACTTCCTGCAGCCACATTGACCTCACTACATTCCTGCCCCTGTCCTTAGTACTCTGAGTTACCACTGAGTTGTCATGGCAACATTATCTTACCTGGTGCTATGTTATCCTCATGACTATTAATAAGTTTCAGTTTGATTCTAATATGATCCTTCAGGTTTGCATTGGTTAATTTTCAAAAGTAGAATGCCAGTCCTGTCTTCCTCCTCTCAGTCTGGTTGTTGTTATGTGCCGTGGAATCGGTTCCAACTCATAGCGACCCTGTACAGGGTTTCCGAGGCTGTAAATCTTTACAGGAGCAGAAAGCCTCATCTTTCTCCTACGGAACAGCTGGTAGTTTCGAACTGCTGACGTTGAAGATTCACAGCCTGATTCGTAACCACTACGCTACCAGAGCTCAGTCTGGTAGCTCTCCTGAAACCTGTCCACCATAGGCAACACTGCTGGTATTTGAAATACAAGTATCATAGATTCCAGCATCCCAGCAACACACAAACTATCACAGTACACTACAACAAACTGACAGACAGATGCAGGATCTCCATTGTTGGATCTCCTCAAATGCCCACTCTGCCTACTCAGTCTAATGATAAACTCTGGCCAGCATGAAATGGGGGTGGTCCGAGCATCTCCTGTGACCTTAACTTAAATATCCTGGGTTCTGTACCTCCCGGGTGCCGTGATCATCTTTTATAAGAAAGCAAAGATCTTGGAGTAAATTTGGAATTCTGCCCTCTCTCTGCAGAAGTCTGCAATCATTGTGATGGTCAGAATTCAGATAAGGAAAGAAAAGATCAAGAGAGGAAGAAAAATGGGCCAATGGATCTTGAATACCTCCTAAAGGTATTTGAGGGAAGTTTGACATTTTTTTGCCCCAGGAACTGGGTGGTTTTCTGGATGTTGGGTGGTGGTGGTTGTGTACCACCAAGTTGGTTCCGACTCGTAACTAACCTGTTTAGGACTTCCGAGGCTGTATATCTTTATAGGCGCAGAAAGCCTCATCTTTCTCTTGTAGAGTGGCTGGTAGATTTGAACTGCTGATCTTGTGGTTAGCAACCCAGCATGTAATCCACTATGCTACCAGGGCTCCTTGTTTCTCCAGATAGACTTTTCTTTTTTTTTTTAAACACCTAAAACTCACACTAGCTGTTCTGGAATCTCTCACTTCTTGGCATGCTTATAAAGAAATTCTTCTCTTCTACCAACAAATCACAGCTTTCTTTACTTCTGGAAAACTATAAAACCATTAACTATCCTTCAAAAGTATATTTTTTCCGGATGCATGTACAAGTCTCCATTCCTACAGCTAAATATTGTGACATAAACCATTACACTTTTGATACCGACACTTCCAGAGAGTTGGATATGTTGACCTTTGAGATCCCTGCCAGCCGTAAACAACAATGAATACATTCATGTGGATTAAATAATAACAGAAAATGCAAAATTTCCATTTATCTTCCTTCTGTATTTTAAAGAATGTTGTTGTTGTTGGTAGGTGAAACAGTTCAAACTAGTAACAATCCTGTATACAATAGAACAAGTACTCTCCAGTCCTGTGCCACCCTCACACTTGTTGGAGGTCATTGTTGCAGCCACCTTGTCCCTCATTCATTGGGGTCTTTCTTCCTTTTCACTGACTCTCAACTTTATCAAGCAAGATGCCCTTCTCCAGGGATGTGTCCCTCCTTACTTACAGGTTGTAAGTACCTGAGATGAAATCTCACCATCCTCACCAGTAAGGCGCATTCTGGTTATTCTACCAGGATAGACTTGCTCATTCATCTGGCAGTCCATGGCATATTCACTATTCTTCTCTAACACCATTATTCAAATGCATCATTTCTTATTTCATCTTCCATATTCATTGTCCATATGCTTATGAAATGGTAGAAAGTATCATGGTTTAAGGCAGATGCATCTTTGTCCTCCAAATGACACCTAAGTTTTTAACACCTTAACAATTTCTTCTGCAGCAGATTTTGTCCTGTGCAAGACATCATTTGATTTCTTGACTGGTGTTTTCATGATTGATTGTGGATCCAAGTAAAATGAAATCCTTGTTAGCTTCAGTCTATTCTCTGTTTATCATGTTATTGTTTACTGGTCCAATTGTGAGGATTTTTGTTTTATTTATGTTGAAGTATAATCTACAGTGAAGGCTATAGTCCTTGAGTTTCATCAGAAACAACTTCAAGTCCTCTTTGCTTTCAGCAAGCAAGGTCATGCCATCTGCATATTGCAGATTGTTAATAAGAATTCTTCCAATCCTGAAGTTATTTTCTCCTTTGCATAATCCAACTTCTCAGATTATTGCTCAGTGTACATTTGTAACCAGTGTGATGAAAGGATACAACCCTGACACATACCTTTCCTGATTTTGAACTATGCAATATTCCCTTGCTCTCTCTGAATGACTGTCTCTTGGACTATGCATAGGTTCCATATAAGTACAATTAAGTGTTCTGGAATTCCATTCTTCACAGTGCCATCCCTAATTTGTATTGATCCACACTGTCAAATGCCTTTGCAGTCAGTAAACCACAGGTAAACATCTTTCTGGTATTCTCTGCTTTCAGCCAAGATCCATCTGACAGTAATATCCCTCATTCTAAGTCCTATACTGAATATGGCTTCAAAGTCAGGCAATACCGTGCTGATGTGCTGCTACAGCCATTATTAAGTTATCTTCAGAAAAATCTTACTTGGGTGCCATATTAATATTGTTGGATAATTTCTGCGTTCTATTGGATCCCTTTCTTTGGAACATTGAAAAGAATAGGCTAACATATATTGATTTTATTTCTCAACTTGCACGGAAATGAGAGTTGCGCTCTTGACATTTTTATGATCTGTAGTTTCCATTCTTTTTAATAGCCTTGGTGCAGTATTAAAAAGAAGAAGAGAGGGGAAAAGAATCTTGGTCATAAATGCTATTTTAGAAGCAGAAGTTATTTTAGGAAAGCAAACATTCCTTTTGTCATCCATTTTTCCTAAGAAGGCCTTTGTAGTAATTTGATTCTGGAAGGGAAATGTTGGTGGAACTGGATGAAGTTGAGAACTTGGATGAAGATGAGTAACCTTCGATTACTTTGGAGGAAAGATGAGTAACCTTCGATTACTTTAGAGGAAACCTTCGATTACTTTGGAGGAAAGATGAGTAACCTTCAATTAATTTGGAGGAAAGATGAGTAACCTTCGATTACTTTGGAGGAAAAATGAGTAACCTTCGATTACTTTGGAGGAAACCTTCGATTACTTTGGATGAAGATGAGTAACCTTCAATTACTTTGTACCTGAAAGATGGTAGAACAGGGACCATGGGAAGACCTTAAAGATGAAAATACAAAAGCTAGCTCAATGGAACACTTGCCTTGGGTGGTAGGATATAAATTAGGTTGAGTTTGCTGCAGTAATACACAGCTCCAGTATCAATGCTTAATCAACTAAAGCTAACTGATTGCCCTTGCTCCATGTCCATTGTGGGTTTTGCTCCTTGTCATGAAGTCTTACACTGCCGTCATCTTATCACACTACATCTGGGTTCTTCATGACAGAGAGCTCATTCTGGAATGCTGCACTTCCTGCTAAACTCCCAGCTGGCCTCGGAGGGATGCATGTGACCTCGTAGTGAGATCCGTTGACCATAACTGATTACATGACACTTGTTGTTGTTGTTAAGTGCCATTGAGTCGGTTCCGACCCATAGCGACCCTGAATAGGGTTTCCGAGGCTGTAAATCTTTACTGGAGCAGATCGCCTCATCTTTCTCCCGCGGAGCAGCTGGTAGTTTCGAACTGCTGACCTTCCGATTCGCAGCCCAATTTGTAACCACTACACTACCAGAGCTCCTTACTCACCTGCAAAGTGACAAGAAAGGTTCATTCCCACAGGACCAGAAGAAGAAAGTGAGTGTTCATGAGCCCTGCAAACCTGTGTGATAATCAGTCAGTGTGGACTCAGTGCCTGGTCTGTGCCAGGTAATATCCTAAGATCTCCACCAACCCAAACAGCCTAACCTATTGCTGTGAAGTTGTTTCTGATTCGCCGGGACCCTATTGGACAGGATAGATTTTCCTAGACTGTAATCTTTTTTTTCCCCCATGTTTTATTGTGAATTATGTGATAATTTACAAGGGAGAGTATTGGCTTTACATTCATCCTATCGTATGTTGTTTCACTGCCATAGTTACAGTCTCTTCCATGCATCATCAACACATCCCCTCTCCTTCTCTGGGTCTAGAGTCCCCAACCGCTCCATCTCTCCATGTCATCGTCTCTGCCTCCATCTCTGGTGTCACTGTTTCTCTGGGTAGGGACCCACACTCTACTCTTCTCCCTTGATGGTCCCAGGTAGCCTGTAGTCTTGATGGGAGTGTTCTGCCTTCCGTTACAGTGTAGATATTAGATTAGAACCACCTACCTGTTGTAGGTGAGCTGAGCTCTTAACTGCCAGACCACCAAACCCAAACTAAAACCAGTGTCACTGAATCATTTCCAACTCAGTAGCCCTCTAAAGGGTTTTTTTTGTTTTTTTTTTTTTTTTTTTGGTTCTGATTCCCAGCCACCCTGTATAGGGATCATTTCTGAGGCTTAGAAAGCCTCATCTTTATCCTATGGAGGGGCTGGTTGACTTGAACCATCGACTTCGTGGTCCACAGTCCATTCTTATGCTACAGAGCCACCATGTTTCCTATATATAAGTTTTCACAGGACCAGATAACCTCATCTTTGGCCCATGGAGTGGCTGTTGGGTTTGAACTGCTGACCTTGTGGTTCCCAGTCCAGTGCTTATCCTACAGAATCATAACAGGATTCCTTGTATCTCTAAAAGCATCATACAATTTAATCCTCACACTACCCTCTGATGGGGTTCTTTTCTGACCCTGTTTTCTCTGCTGAGGCAACTATGCAGTAAGGAGGAGAAATCCCTTGCCTAGTGATGCTAACCCACTTTGTGACTGAATTGTGTCCCACCAAAATCTATATCAAAATCCTAACCTTTGGTGCCTGTAACTGTAGCCTTGTTTAGAAATAAGGCCTGGGAAGATCTTGTCAGTTAATGTGAGATCACACAGGAGTTGTTAGGTGCTGTCGAGTCAGATCCGACTCACGGCGACCCTGTGTACAATAGAGCAAAACAATTGTTCTGTTTGAGCCCATTGGTGCTGTCACTGTGCCAGTCCATCTCATTGAATGTCTTCCTCTTTTTTGCTGACCCTCCCCTTTACCAAGCTTGAGGTCCTTCTCCAGGGTCTGGTTCCTCCTAACAAAATGTCATAAGTATGAGAGACAAGGTCCTAATCCAGTACTAATGGTGCCTTTGTAAAAGAAGAGAGGAGACACAGAGCCAGAGATGCACACAGAGGGAAGAGTGTTCTATTAAGACATAGACTGATACTGAAGAACTGCATGCACCAGCCAGGAAATGCTCAGGACCACCAGTCGTCACCAGAAGCTGGTGCGAGACCTGGAACATAGTCTCTCTCAGAACTTCAAAAAGAATGGACTCCACTGGCACCCCGTTTTCAGACTCAGCCTCCAGAACTGTGAGACCATGAATGTCTGTTGTTTGAAGCCCCTCATGATGTGTTCATTTGTTGGAGCAGTCCTAAGACAAGAACTCACCTACCAGTTAGGAGTCAGTGGAGCCCAGAGGTCCAACACTTCAGCACTCAGCTGCTGACCCACCCAGCACCTTCTCAACAGGAAGACCCCCCCCATCAAGATGACAGCCAAGAAACCCTATGAGGCAGTTCTACTGTGTCACATGGGGTGGCGGTAAGTCAAAATGGAGTCATTGGCAGGAATCAACAATTAAGGATCATTGTCATGAGCTCATGCCACAGTGGGAACTCTTCCCGGAGAACACCATTCCTTGGCTGACACAAAAGCCATATGGTGCATGAAGGGGAGGAGAGTGTCCACTGCCACAGCTGACACTTCTGTGGGAAGACTTCAGTGTTCCCTTCAGGGAACAACTGGTCAGCTCCACAAGCCATTGGGAAGCTAATACTTCTTGAAGTTGGCATTCAAGGACAGCATGGGGGAAGGACTGGTCCCTGTTGTCAGTTATAAACACAGGAACACCATTGTAATATGAGAGGAATATGTGGGAAAGATGTAACCATGTGAACTATTAGAGCATGCTTGTTTAATTACTTGTCATATATACACTCTGCCATCAAGTCATTTCCCACTTACAGCGACATGTAGGCCAATGGAGAAAGGACCACTGGGATTTCCAAGACTAATCTTTATGGAAGCAGACTGCCACAGCTTTCTCGTTCGGAACAGCTATGGATTTGAACCACTGACTTAACTTTCAGTTAGTAATGCAACACAGAGCCTCTGTGCCACCAGGCCTTCTCCTGCTTAACTATGCGTACTGCTGTTGAGTGGATTCCATCTCATAACAACCTTAGAGGACAGAGAAGCAGACTAAACACATCTGGTGGGTTTGACCTACTGAACCTGCAATCAGCAACCTGATGCTTAACGTATCATGCTACCAGGGCACCTCCATCATTAATAGATGCCTATGTACTCAGTTTGAGAGCAGAGTAGGTACAAGAGAATGCTGAAATAATTTTTATGTATCATGTTGTTGTTAAGTACCACCTAGTTGATTCTGACTTATAGAAACCCTGTATAGGGATTCCAAGGAGCTATTGGTGAGTTTGAACCACCAACCTTGCAGTTAGCAGTCTAGAGCTTATCCCACAGAACCACACTAAGACAGAACATATCTAATCTAGGTGATGCTTAGGTTAAAAATTAAATATATAGGAGTGGATTCTATTTGCTTTTTTTGTGAACTGAGTGAAGGTTTACAAAGCAGATTATCAGTTCTATGTTTGACATATCATATCCATGGTGTCGTATCAGTGTGTTTGCGATCCCCTCCTCAGAATAATACCTGTCCCACTTTCTCCCTGTGATTCTTGTTTCTAATCTTCCTTTTCTCCCAGCCTTTCTGAATTTTGTCCTTTGATAAAATTTTGCCCTTTCAATCTGGAATGGTTGACCATTCTGTGATGTTTAAACCTCACTAGTGTGGTTGTCCCCCTATGTATAGATCTACTGCTTGGCTGAAAATTGAAGCACAGGGGTGGGTTTAGTTCAGTTGGTGTCTATCTATCATATATGCAATGAGACCTGCTGGTGTATTACTTAAGGACTCAACTGAAAATTAAAAGGTTGATGGTTTGATTCCACCAGCTGCTACCCAGGGGACAGATGTGGCAGTCCGTTTCCCTAAGGATTGTTGTTGTTAGGTGCCGTTGAGTTGGGACCAACTCATAGCAACCCTATGCACAGCACAATGAAGCACTGTCCAATCCTGGGGCAACCTCACTATTGTTGCCACACTTGAGTCCATCAATGCTGCCACTTTGCCAATCCATCTCACTGGGTGGTCTTCCTCTTTTTCTCTGGCACTCCACCTTACCAAACATGATATCCTTCTCCAGTGACTGGTCCTTCCTGACAATTGGCCATCCTGGCCTCCAAGGAGCACTCTGGCTGTACTTCTTCCAACACAGATCTGTTGGTTCTTTTGGCAGCCCATGGCACATTCAATATTCTCCTCCAACACCATAACTCAAATACATCAATTCTTCTATGGTCTTCCTTATTCACTGTCCAGCTTTCCCATGCATATGAGGTTATTGAAAATACCATGGCTTAGGTCAGGCTCACCTCTGTCTTCAAGCTGACATCTTTGCTCTTCAATACTTTAAAAAGGTCTTGTGCAGTGGATTTGTCTATGCACTATGTCATTTGATTTCTTGACTGCTGCTTCCACGAGTGTTGATAGTTGATCTAAGAAGAAGGAAGTCAGTCCTTGACAACTTTAATCTTTTCTCCATTGATAAGAATGTTGTTTATTGGTCCAATGGTGAGGATTTTTGTTTTCTTTATATTGAGATGTGTGTAATCCACACCGAAGGCAGTGCTCTTTGATCTTCATCAGTAAATATTTTAGGTCTTCTTCAGTTTCAGCAAGCAAGGTTGTATCATCTGCACATCGCAGGTTGTTAATGAGTCTTCCTCCAATCCTGATGCCACATTTTTCTTCATAGAACCCAGCTTCTCAGGTTATTTGCTCAGCATACAGGTTGAATAAGTATGGTGAAAGAATACAACCTAGTCACACAGCTTTCTTAATTTTAAACCACCCACCACATCTGTCAGTTTGTCGTACTGTGGTGGCTTATGAGTTGCTGTGATTTGGAAAGCAATGCCACCGGTATTTTAAATACCAGCAGGGTCACCCATGCTGGACAGGTTTCAGATGAGCTTCCCGACGAAGATAGACTAGGAAGAAGGACTGATGAACTACTTCTGAATAATATTTAGTCACTGAAAACATTATGAATAGCAGAGACACACTGTCAGATATAGTGCCAGAAACTGAGCCCCTCAGGTTGGAAGGCACTCAAAATTCAACTGGGGAAGAGCTGCCTCCTCAAAGTAGAGCTGACCGTGATGACGTGAATGGAGTAAAGCTCATGGGAGAAAAGCCCATGGGACCTTCATTTGCTGATGAGGCGCAACTCAAAATGAAGAGAAACAGCTGTAAACATCCATTAATAATTGGAACATGGAATGTACAAAGTATGAATCTAGGAAAATTAGAAATTGTCAGACATGAAATGGAATGCATAAAACATCAATATCTTAGGCATTAGTGGGCTCAAATGGACTGATATTGGCCATTTTGAATCTGACAACTACATGGTTTCCTATGCTGGGAATGACAAATTGAAGAGGAATGGTGTTGCATTCATGGTCAAAAAGAACATATCCAGATCAGTCACGAAGCACACGGCTGTCTGTGATAGGATAATATCCATGCACATACAGAGAAGACCAATTAATACCACTATTATTCCGTAAGGATTACAGCTCTGGAAAACCTACTGTGCAGTTCTCCTCTGTCCTCTAAAGTCACTATAAGCCATAAAGGACTGGACAACAATAGGTTTTTGTCTTTACAGGAGCAGTTTCCCAGTATTGCTTCTGCAGTATGTTTGGGTGGATTTGAACCACTAACCTTTCATGAGCAGGCAAGTGTTTAAGCATTGTGTCACCAGGGTTCCTTGATCATGAAAGTTCGATCTTATAACTCTACAGTCAGCTGACCTCCTCCTTCCCAACCACTTTCATGTGGTTTAATCTTGGGACAAAGGACAAGGTACTTGAGTTGCAAGGATCCTGAGTCTGACCTGATTATGAGGTACAGTGACCAGATCTATGGCTTCGGAGCATCGTAGATGATATGCATCTTGTTAAGTTACTGCACAGAAAATTTTTGGATCCAGATTACATTTGATATTCCCTAAGAAGTAGCCCACAACACTGTGTCTGTACTGAACTATACCATGGATTCATGAAAAATGATTATCAGAAAGCACAGTATTCCAAATTTTCTGAGTCTTCCAATAAAAACATTTCTTTCCCTGGAAGGCATTCTCGTTTTTATTTATTTATTTATTTTTATGTGGTCAGATCTCCCTGTGCTTCTGGGCAGGTTACAGATTCATGCAATAGCTTTGCAGATGGAGGGACTGTTAGAAGTCAGAATAGCTAAAGTGATTTGATCCTAATATATTCATGGGAAGAATAGCTGCATACATTCCCTCAACACAGACGTAGAACCAGATCGGTCCTTTCAGTGGCAAGATCAGCTTCATGACAGGACCATGAAAGAGAGGAAGAATGGTCTATGTGAGTTCAAAGAAGTGTGCAAACATGGCTGAGAGCCGGGACTGAGATCTGCCGAGTTCAAATGTTCATATCCTGCCTCATGAATGAAAACTGGAAGGAAGAATTGTGACAAGACCAAGCAGCCCAGATGGGCATCAAAGTTGTGATGACGGCATGACCAGGCTTATTAACAACTCTGGCGCCAGGAGCTTTTGAACGTTGTTTTGAAAATATTCCAGAAAGAAACAGAGAGCGCCAAGCTTTGCAAATATGACACGAAGGCAGAAAATGACCAACACATTTATCCTGCGGTCTCCTAAGCATTCCAGTGTCTCCATTCACCCAGGCTCTCTGTAGTTTTCCTAAGAAGTTTAAAGTGGTCCGATGCTGCTAACTGAAAGGTTAGAGGCTCGAGTCCAGCCAGAAGTGTCTTGGAAGACAGTCCTGGCATTCTGTTTTACAAAAAAATCATCCATCGAAAGCCCTGTGAGGCACAGTTCTGGCTTTTTTGACAGAAACTGATTTTTTTATTTTGTCTTGTTCACTTTCTCTCAGCATGGTTTTAATTCTCAGTATGGAATGCTTGAGTGCCTTTTACTACAATGTTTCTAAGTATTTTATAACATTGATGCTACTGTAATCTAAATTATCTTTATTTTATTTTTGAAATATTTCCTATTAATACATTTTGTTAAATTATAGGTTCTTTTATGTATCTTTGTTGACTTGCTAAATTTGTTTTAATTGTATCCCATGCATTTTGGTATATTGCATTTTGATTATTTAATTTGAAATAATTTATTTTACTTATGATCTCTTCTTTGATCCATAGTTTATGTATGAATGCATTATGAATTTTAAAATACATGAAGGTTTTCTAAATATTTATTGCTAAGGATTTTTCATTTTATTTTATTGTGACCAGAATGTATACTCTGTATGGTCTTAATATTTTAAATTCATTGAAAATTGCTTATGATTTGATATACGTTCTGTCATGGAGAATATATCACGTGTACTTGCAAATAATATTCCACAATTCTAGTTACAAATATTACTTAGGGAAAGTTGTTGGAGAGTTTTGTCTAGATCTTATATATTTAGCAATTTTCAGGTGAGCCTATTTCTCAGTTTATTTGGAAACTTTGATTATACATTGTGTAATTTTCCTTTCAAATGTGCCAGCTGTTTTCTTTGTATCTTTGAAGCACTGTCATTGGGTGCATAAATATGATTACATCTTTCTGCTGTATTGCCATTTTCACCGTTATGAAAATTCCCTTGTTATCCCTGATTATGAGGGTCCCTGGTAATGCAGTGGCTAGAGAGTTCATCTGCTAACCAAAAGGTTGATGGTTTGAACCCACCAGCCATTCTGTGATAGAAAGATGTAATAGTCTGCTTTTGTGAAGATTACAGCCTTGGAAACCCCATGGGGCAGTGCTGTTCTCTCCAATGGGTCACTATGTGTTGGAATTTCACTCTATGGTAGTGGGTTTAGCTTTTGGTTGTCCCTGGTAGTGAACTTTGTGTGAAAGTGTATTTTATTTGCTTTTAGATGGTCTCTCTATTGTTTTTATGCTTACTGTTTGCATGATGCGTCTTATCCTGTTGACTTTCAATCTACTTGTGTCTTTAAATTTTATGGTGGATGCCTTATAGACAAAGAGCTCCGATACTGCAGTGGTTGAGTTCAACTGCCAACCAAAATGATCAACAGTTCAAATCCAACATTGGCTCCCTGGAAGACAGAAGTGGTCATCTGCTTCTGTACAGATGTATAGCCTTGGAAACCTTGGGAGGCAGGTCCACTCTGCCCTATAGAGTCTGTAGAATCAGAATTCACTCCCTGGCAATGGGTGTGGGTTCTGATTTTCTTCTGCTGCTTCTTATAGTCAACCTGAAGATGTTGTTGTTATTAAGAGGTGCGTAGTTTATCAACCCATAGCGACCCTGTATAGGGTTTCCAAAGAGCAGCTGGTGAGCTTGAACCACCACCAACCTTGCAGTTCAAATAACTTTGCAGTCTGATGTATTAGCCACAGCGTCACACCAGGACGCCATACAGTAATAGAAATTATCCAACATGCTAACTGAATTAAAAAGAAAGATAAGAAAAATACAAAACTTTAACAGAGTGTTTTAGGAACCAGTGGGACAGTATCAGAAGGTCAGACATGGGTCATTTTTGTTCTAACCTGGGGTCAGAAAATGTTGGTTGTTTTCTACTCTTGTACTATCTGCCTTTTACCTTTTTCATTGAAGTGTTGAATGCATTGATATCTGGTATAATTGTAGTTTTGACTGAATTTTGGACTCACACTCAGGTCTAAACTGTCATTTGGTTTAAATTCCTTCTTTATTAGGTTTGGTCCTCTTTCCCCCTTTTTCTGTCTGATCTTGCATTATTTGAATTCCCTGAGAATTTCGTGTTCATTTACCTATTTCTGTTTAGCTATACTTCCTTTGGAGTCCTGGTGTGGTGCTGTAGGATAAGCAGGAGATTGCAAAGTCAGATAGAACTGCAAGGTAGGCAGTTCAAACTCACGAGTCACTCCTCAGAAACTCACCAGTAACTCCTCAGACAGTTCAAACTCACCAGTCACTCCTCACCAGTCACTCCTATATGTAGGATGGCTAGGACTCAAAACCGACTGGACAGCACTTAACAACAGCAACAAAGAGACATCTTTTATTATGTCCTAGTGGTCACTCTATGGATTATAATATGCACCTATACTTGTTTTTAAGGAGCTCTGGTAGTGTAATGGTTACGAATCAGGCTGCGAACCACAAGGTCAGCAGTTTGAAACTACCAGCTGTTCCGTGGGAGAAAAATGAGGCTGTCTGCCCCCATAAAGATTTACAGCCTTGAAAACCCAGTACAGGGTCGCCAAGAGTCGGAACCGACTCCACGGCCCATAACCACCACCACCACCATACCTGTTTTCAGAAGTAACATTGTATCACAACCCATACAACTTGGAAAACTTAAAACCACATAGATTCCTTCACTGTCTTCGGGCTTTTTGCGATTGTTCTTGTCTGTTTCATTTTGATTGTTTCTATCATATGTTCTGCAATACAATGCTGTCATTTTGCTTTAAGTGGTAGTATGTATCTCATCTATTTTGTGAAAAACAAGAGACAAAAGCAGTGTTTGATATATACCTAGATAGTTTGTGTTATAATAGCTCTTTATTCCTGACAGAAGGTTCAAGTTTCCATCTGGTG
>NW_006408555.1:6170205-6170841 GCF_000296735.1 Chrysochloris asiatica | reverse complement strand
TCCTATATAGGGTCTCTATAAGTTGGAATCAACTCCATGACTGTGGTCTGGTTAAGTAAAGAAGACATCCTGATGGTACCAGGTTAACCAGGGGGATGCTAACCAAAATGTAGGTCATTCAAGCTCACTAGGTACTATGTGGGAAAATGAAGAGAGTCTGTTTCTGGGGGAAGTTCTACTTGATCTTATAGGGTTATCACTGTGTCAGAATCAATCTGATGGCAGTGGGTGGGTATAAGTAAAGAGTTGATAAGGTAGAGGGTGAGGGAAAGTGAGCTAAAACACTTAAGGAGGTGGATTGAATCAGTTGCCTCAAAAAAGGCTCAACCATATCTATTGCCATGGAAACGGGTAGGCATTTGTTCTGTACATATGGTCACCATGAGTAGGAGCCAACTTAGTGTTGGTTAACAACAACGGGAGCTCTGGTGTTCCAGGGTTATGTGCTGGGTTATAAACCAAAAGGCTGGCTGTTCAAACTTAGCCAGTAGCTTCTTGAAAGACCTCATAGTCTGCTCCTATGAAAATGACAACCTGGAAGACCCTATGGGACAGTTCTCCTCTGTTACCCTGGGCCACTGTAAGGTGAAACAGACTTGACAACACCTAGCAATGCCAACCATCATCTTCTAAGTT
>NW_006408555.1:6169648-6170105 GCF_000296735.1 Chrysochloris asiatica | reverse complement strand
TAGTGCACATCCACTGTCAAATGAATTCTCTTATTTTTTATTTTTTAATTTGAAAAGGATTTTTGTTTGCTTTAATGTTGGGGGGGTGCCTTTATTCTTGAATAATTTTTTGTTTTGATATAGATTTCTGGGTAAGCTTGATTGTTTATGACGAGGAGTCTGCAGTCATTTGAATTGTAGTTTTCTTGTGTGCAGTTTGGGTATATGGTGTGCCATGTGTGTGTCTGTAGTATGCAGTTTTTACACATTGTGTGTACAGTGTGTGTATATTTGTGCACACGTGTGCAGTATGCTGTGTGCACATGTTGTGTGCGATATGTGTGCTTGTGCACCGTACATAGTGTGTGGAGTGTGTGTGTATGTGAAGTCTATGTGTCGTGTGTGTATATGCTGTGTACAATGTGTGTATGTGTGAGCAGTGCGGTTAGTATGTGTAGATGGTGTGTGCATGTGCACT
>NW_006408555.1:6166445-6168876 GCF_000296735.1 Chrysochloris asiatica | reverse complement strand
TGGTAGTTTCGAACTTCTGACCTTAAGGTTCGCAGCCCAATTCATAACCACTACGCTACCAGAGCTCCTTATAGTCATAACAGCTGCTGTGGAATCCATGCCTGCCACTTCTAACATCTGTGTGGCCTTGGGTTTTGTCTCTATTGATTTCCTTTTCTTTTGAGAAAGAATCCTAGTTCCCCATTATTTTCCTTTTTAATGTCAAGTGCATCTTGGATTGTATCCTGAACGTTATAAATTATATGTCATAAAATCTCTGGATTTTTTCTGTGTCTCAAAGAGCATTTTGTTTGCTTGGGTGGAGCTGACCATGCATGCATGGTCAGGGGTCAGCATGGTCTGAGTTGCAGGTAGAGTTTATACACAGAAGTTGGGGTTCCCCCTTTTTGAGTTCTCTTTTATAGTTTTTGGGTTTTTTTTAAATTTACTTTCCAGTGGTTGTGATTGTCCGGACCTCTGTCCTTGATTGTTTAAGTCACCAGGACTATAAGTTTCCCTCAGCATTTCAGTTGGCCCAGCTGTTCTACCGTCAAACTGAGATCAATAAAATTGGAAGACTCATTTGATACCCTTTGCTTCTTTCAAATGTTAACTCCGCTTTAGTGTCTTCTTGCTCTTGTTTATTCCTTAGGTCCTTCAAGTTGTTACTTATTATATGTTGTCAAGAGTTTACATTGGCTATCTGCGGGAGACTTGGATAAATAGGATCCTGCTAGGCTTTGCTGGAGGTGAAATCTCAATCACTATCATTTTCAATGGCTTCAGAATATTTCAGTATAAGAATGTTCCATCACTATTCTCTTGTCTCATCATGATAATCAGTTATATATCTCCAGGATTTTCTGTAAGAAATGATCACTTTGAAACTGACATCAGGTCACTTTCACTCTTCTACCTATAGGAATTGGAACTGAAGCAAAGAAAAACATGCCTAGGCTAAAGTTTGCTTATCTGTAAAATGGGATCATAACAGCAACAACCATAAATGAGTTTTAGTGAGATGTAAATGGAGACAATATTTACCTGGGGAAAATAAGTAGTAATTTAATGCAACAAAACATGTGAAACTCCTGATACATAATCTCAAGTCAGATGCTGTTTTGATCTCTTAGTTGCCTTTGCTCTCTCTCATTGTTCATAGCTGTCCAATCTTTGCCATCACCCTAATCTATAGAATACAGGAGAACAAATGACATGCATGCAAATATAGTTTCTTTCCTTTTTCTTATGGTCTACAACATGATTTTAATGACTTTATCATATTCGAAGAAAAAGATATCAGTGCCACCAAATAGATTCCAACTCATGGTGACCTCGAATGGGTCAAAGTGCTTCTAAGTGTTTTCTGTGGTTGGTTTTTCAGAGGTGAATCACCAGGCTTTTCTTCTGAGTCAACTCTGAGTTGGACTTCACTCTCCAACCTTTAACTTAGCAACCCATTGCGTTAGCCATTTTCTCCACCCAGAGACTCCAATGAGAAGATGACTTGATTCTTATGTGACCATTCTCTTTGGATGATCTATGGTCTGAAAAAAAAAAAAAGCAAGTTACATATCAACAGTATGTACATTTCTCTCCACCAAAAATCTTCCCAAACAACCTCATTTCTAATTGTAGCCTCATACTTATTGGCTTGTTGTAAGTGCCGTTGGCCCTGATTAGGGTTTCCGAGGCTGTAAATCTTTATGGGAGCAGATCGCCTCATCTTTCTCCCGCGGAGCAGCTGGTAGTTTCGAACTGCTGACCTTCCGGTTGGCAGCCCGTTTCGTACCCACTACCCTACCAGAGCGGTTCGAAACTACCAGCCGCTCCGCGGGAGAAAGATGAGGCTTTCTACTCCTGTAAGGATTTACACCCTCGGAAACCCTGTACAGGGTCGCTATGGGTCGGACCCGACTCGATGGCACTTAACAACAACAACAACTTATTGGCTAATATCAACCAGAAGAAATGAAGCAACACTTTTCAGAAACCAGAATGCTTGTTAGAATCACTTTCATATTTGGAGTAATAAAGATGACAGAGCTGGCCCATCCCTTTTGAAGGAAATTGAAGTGATTCATCAACCTTATTTCATTAAGATTTCCCTGGCAGTCCTGTGGCACTGTGCTGGAGAGGTCAAAGAGGGGCTGTCATTTGAAGAGCTGAGTTTGGAGTGTCGTGTTGATGAAGTGCTTTCTCCACCATCCCTACCTTAGGGAAGAGCCCTTTACCTCCTTCCTCGTGTGTGTCTGCACACTGGAGATGTTTCAAGTCAAGAGCCTCCAATTGGGAATGACAGCCAAGTGCTTGGTTTTGATTAGCAAAGACTGAGGTTCCAAACATAGGAAAATGCAGAAGGTTGAGTGTGAAGATGTGCAAAAGATAAGCGGTCTCCCTCTCCTGAATTTCCACCACGATCTGGTAGCATAGTGGTTACGGATCAGGCTGC
>NW_006408555.1:6152919-6163224 GCF_000296735.1 Chrysochloris asiatica | reverse complement strand
AGGTCAGTTTGAATTGCAAAGTCGGTGGTTCAAACTCACCAGCCATTTCTCAGAAACCCTTTACAGGGTCACTTAGACGGAGAACTGCCTCAACAGCACACAACAGTCTATAACAGCAGTTGATGTAGACCCAGGAGGGCAGCAGTAAGCAAGGCAGGCAAGATCTCCATCTCTTTGGCCTAATTGGGTAGAGAGAAAACAGGCATTGAACAAAGGAGCACACATGTTCTAAAGAGAGGGACAGGATGCTTGGGACATGCAGCCGGGACCCCCAGCATAGACAAAGGAATGCATTACTGGAGTAGAGAGAAAAGGTCTGAGCATTCTTATTCAATAAACAGAGCACCAGCTAATGCAGGCGATGAAAGCTGCTCAGATGAGAGAATTCTCACTGAGCCAGAGCAATGGGCTAAAGCCCAAAAGATGAAATTTTACTTCTAAAATTTCGATGTACAAGGAAGCATAAAACCAGGAGCTTTGGCATAAGAACAGTTATCTTAGAAAGAGAGAAAGAGAAAAGCAGAAAATGTTCTTCAGTCTCAAGGTCACTATTAATTAGCCAAGAATGTAACGCTGCTGTTTGAAAAGCAACAATGATTTCACACATTTGCTTTATAAGACATGCAAAGGATACAGTGTTTGTCTATTCCCAGATGGTGTGTTTTGAATCCTGTCTTTCCTTTCGACAGAGTTTTCTGGGTGGTAGTTGTTGTTTTATGGGGAAAAGAGTAATAAGTTTAGGAGCAATTAACATGATCCTTACTAAGAATGATTCAGAGGCTTGTAGGCTTCCATGCTGTCTTTGCTAAATACATAGTAATTGGATATTTACAAGGATTCTGTTTCCCCCACTATGAAAGTAATGTGTCAGTAGGGGGTGCCGAATTTTAAATACAGGATCTCATTGAAGTTTCCAGGGGAAGTCCTAACAGATATAGCATGGTGGCCATCCAATGTATGGGTTACCTGCTTCAGTGAGATATTACAACTGTTTCCGTGAGTCCCTCCAGAACAAGATAAACAAGGATATCATAGAATTAGAAAGAAAAGGTAATACAGATAAACCACTGCCAGGCCGTTGAGTTAATTCTGAGTCCTAGTGATACCGTAGGACAGGAAAGAACTGTTCTGTAGGGCTTCTTAAGCTTTTTATCTTTACAAAAGCAGACTGTCGCACCTCTCACCTTCAGAATGGCTGGTGGGTTTGAACCAACACTTAACCTGCTGTGCCACGAGGGCTCCTTATAATACAGATGTTATTGTTGTTGTTATGTGCCGTGGAGTCGGTTCCGACCCATAGCGATCCTGTACAGGGTTTCCGAGGCTGTAAATCTTTACGGGAGCAGAAAGCCTCATCTTTCTCCCGCGGACCGGCTGGTAGTTTCGAACTGCTGACCTTGCGGTTCACAGCCCGATTCGTAACCAGAGCTCCATTTATAATACATATAACCCAAACCAAATCAAACCTATAGCCTCAGAGTCAGTTCTGAGTCATAAACAACCTTATATAGGGTTTCCAAGGCTGTAAATCATTATTTTAAATGGAAAGACTCAACTTTCTCCCCAGGAGCAGCTGGTGGGTTTAAACTGCTGATCTCACAGTTAATAGTTCAGTGCTTACCCTAAAACCACATCAGGGCTCCAGTCATAAGGATATGCAGAAGCAAGATAACCTCACAGTTCCTCACTGCTTGGCTCCCTAGAGGAGGAAGGATATAACTGAGGTAAAGCTTGAGATTTGGAGAAATCACTATTGAGTGATCTCAACAAGATTCTAACTCATATCAAGGTCATGGAGCCAAGGAGAACTGCCCCTTGGGTTTTCTAGGGTATATTCTTTATAAGAAGAGACCACCACCACGTCTTTCTTCCACAGAGTCACTGAGTGGGTTTTAACTTCAACCTTTCTGTTAGCAGTCAAGTGCTTAACTTTACACCACCAGGATCCTAAGAGATATGTCTTACAAGCCCAATGTCACTGAGCTAATTAGTAACAGAAACCAAACCAGGACAGCTCTGCTGAAATGTGCTCCCAACTGTTCCATGCTGCCTTACCATGATCTGAAAGATAAATGGATACTGGAAAAGATGGCATCTCCAAGAGGAAGTTGATAAGATGTATAGTTGAAAACATTTGGATACGTGCCTTAAGCTAGTATACGTGTCTCGGTACTTCCTCAGTGGTTGTTTAGCGTCTTGCTATCAGCTAAGGGAGGGAGCAAGAAGTAATGAAGGACATTGGACTTTTATGACATTGCTGCCTTTCCCAACTCATTTGTCCGGTTGATTACCTGTAAAGCATATCATCTTTGACCACTTAATTAGTAACAGAAAACATGATCATGTCTTGTGTTGAGAAAATCTGATACCGTAGTGTCTTAAATGTTTCTAGTGATATTTCAAGTAGGAGAATCCATTTCCCCCCTTATATTTTATTTATTTTATTGTAGTTGAGAATATATACAACAAAACAGACACCCGTTCAACTGTTTTTACAGGTATAGTTCAGTGGCGTGGTTAGTTGCGCAACCATTCTGACCCTCCTTTCTGAGCTGCTCCCCCTATTAACATAAACTCATTCCCCCTAAGGTTCCTATCTAATCTTTCAAGCTGATTTTGTCACTTTGATCCCATAGATAATAGTCCTTAAAAGGGCACACTGTTCAAGGCGGCCCTTTTTTTTTTTTTTTTTTCACTAGTTAAGCTAAACTACTTTAAGTTTTAAGATGTCTTTAGTGGGTATGTTGGTTTATGGTTTAAAGATTTTCTTAGGGCAGTAGTTTCAGAGATTCATCTACCATCAATGGCCCCAGAAAGTCTGGAATCCATAAGAATTTGGAATTCTGTTCTGCATCCCCGCCCCACCTTTTCGATGTGGATTCTTCCAGTTCTCCAGGTCTCATGACAAAAGAGGAGATAGTTGTTCATAGAAACAATTAGCCACACATTCCACATTCTCTTATCTCTGACTCACCTTCTTCTTCCTCTGTTATTCCAGGTAAATAGAGACCAATTATTGTGCCTTGGGTGGTCACTTCTAAGCTTTTAAGACCCCAAGCACTACAGAATAAACTACAAGCTAGAACCAATGTACTAAACACACTGTTCAGCCAATTCACTGGGCTGTCCCATGACACCATGGCCTTCAAACCACAGAACCAAATCCAAGAGGTGTTTGGTTGTACGTAAGTAGCCTTGGCAGGTACAGTTACAGCTGTTCGTTGCAGTTACAGTTGTTCTTGGTGTTGTAAATATGCCTGTCATACAGCTTTTGTAAACTCAACTCTGTACAAGTATACAGCTTATTGACAACAGTTAAAATAAATGGATGTTCCAACCTTTTATGTGATTTTCCCATTACCATTAACCCTCTTTTCCCTACTCTCACCTGCCTCTGGTAACCACTAGTAACATTTCATCTCTATAAATTAGTCTTTTCTTGTCTTTTTATGCAAGTGAGATGAGATCATATCGGTCCTTCTGTCATTGGCTTATTTTGTTCACTTAGCTTAAAGTCTTCAAGTTCCATCCAGACTGTAGCATGGATGGAGGATTCATTTCTCCTATTGGCTGAGCAGTATTATTGTTTGGATGAACCACAATCAGTTTGTTCATTCATCTCTTGATAGGCATCTAGGTTGTTTCTACCTCTTGGCTGAGGTACATAGTGTTGCAATGAGGTTCTGTTGAAGTTGACTTGTCAATTTTAAATCATCAGGAGAGATGGCTCTAAGTTTTACCTCCTCATCAATAACACTTTACCAACTGCGGCTCTTTGGAGACCCAGGATTTACAGTGAGTTTAGCATGCTGCTCTAAGGCTCTCATAATTTTTACTACACTCTTTGGCTGTGCTATGTGCTTGAAAGGCCTGTCCTAAAATCCTAATGTGACAAAAATCAATTTTCAGATGTAAATTCAGGTGCCATAGGTGGCATTTTTCACACCCGATAAATTGCTTGTCTCTGGTTTTCAACGAATAATCACACAAACAGAATATTGGAGTCAATTTATTGTATTCTTGACTGGGAGAGATTTATGTGGCTAGAGATAATTTAACTAAGGGGGTATAGCAGAGGGGTCTGTGACTTTGGAAAAGTTTGTTCTGATGTGGAAGGTCAGGGGTCTGTGATCGCCTCCTCTTGTCTTGTTTTCTTTCACATTGATCCAGAGGTATTCACATCCCCTTTGGGGTTCATATACTCTGTGTAGCTGAATAAGTATGTAAGAACCTCTATAGAGAATTCATTCTCCATCTTCAAAACAGTGGCTTTTCAACTCTCAGAATTATGGGAAGAAGGGTGGTGCTTATTCAATAAACATGGAGCATGCATCACTTAGGGATGCATTTGGCTGCATGTAATGGAAAACCAGTGCAGAACAGAAGTACAGCCAGAATGCTTCTTAGGAGTGAGCATGGCAAGGCTCTGTCATACTTACTCTGAGCTTGTTTTCAGGAGCTACCATCCTGGAGAAGGATTTCATGCTTGGTAAAGTAGAGGGTCGGTGCAAAAGAGAAAGACCTTTAATGAGATGGCTTGACACAGTGGCTACAACAATGGGTAAAGTCAAGAGTCAGTCAAAAAGAGGACGACCCCCAGGGAGATAGATTTGTGTGGTGGCAGCAGCAATGTTCTGAAACACAACAATTGTGAGGATGGCACATGACTGAGCAATGTGTTATTCTGTTGTACATAGGGTTTCTGTGAGTTGGAACTGACTCAATGGCATCTAACACAACAACCTAACAATGAGAACAAATAAAAGTTATGGAGAAGACCAGCCAAGTGACTAGAGGTTCTATGGTCAATATATGTGGGTGCTACAAAAATTTTGTGGCAAAGTGAAATGAAAAGGTTATGGGATTTTTCCATGAAGTTTTTGAAAACGCTTGTGGTGCTTACATGCCTTCTCAGGGCATTTGATGATGCTTGTTGCACTTCTGGGTGATGAACAGATACTCTGCATTTTTCCTAAATAAACTCGGAGCCTTTTTTATTTTTCTTAGAATACCTATTACTCAGGATACTCTAAGTGGCAATGTAAAATGCTGTGTTATGCCCAGTTCACCCCTTGCTTTGAGGGGTTTAAATGTATTTGTCTCCCACCTGAGCAGAAAGAGACGGCACTGTCATGAAGACTGATTCAAGATACCAAGTGCCTCAAGTACATGTGTCCTGTGACATCATATAGTGGCAGAATAAGAAATGAAATCCTCAAGTCAGATGACAGACCATGGGTGTCTTCTAACCTACACGACTGTGAGGCACATGACAAGAGAGATTTTTGTCAACATTTTGGATTTACTGAAAGAGGTAGCATAGTTCCCCAAGCCAACATGGCAAACCCTTAAGCCTAGACAATATCGGAGGAACCCAGGAAGCATAGTGGATTATAACCAGGTAGGCTGCTAACCAGGTCAGCTGCTTGAGAGGAGAAAGATGAACCTTTTCTGTTCTCATAAAGGCTTACAGCCTCAGAAACCCTATACTGGGTCACTGTGAGTCAGGCCACCTTGAAGGTACACCACCACCATGGACACCATTGTGGCTCGTTGCTACCAGCCCTAGCTAATGTGGTTAAAATGGTGCATTTCTTCAGTTTGGTTATTAGGATCTAAATTCTCCTTCCACAATTTGGACCTCTGGTGTGACACTGTAGGATAAGTACTGGACTACACTCAGTCAGCATTTCAAACCCACCAGATGTTCCTGGGAAACTCTAAGCAGGGTCGCTATGAGTCCGAATCGATTTGACATCACTTAGCAATAATAAGAGACAATATGGAGCATTAGGGTTAAGAGATACCAGACCTCAGTTCAAATCCCAGCCCTTGCTGCTGTCAGCCTGTATGACTCTGAAAAAAAAAAAAAAAAAAATCACTCTGAGCCTTGGTTTTCCCATCTGTTTGATGGGCACTATGTCCAATGTCTATAACTCTAAGGAAAACAGAATAAGATGATTGTTGTAATGCATTCCATGCACACACACGGGGCATTTCTAGATCCATTATTAAAGGCAGAGCCTGCATAATCCCTGTCTTTGGTAAGTCCAAATTGAACTCCCCATTCCTTAAGGTCTTTTGTCACTTTAAAACTAAGATAGTTGACACCACTGGTTTGATTGACGGTGGCATTTGGATTATGGTTTGAACTCAGGTTGTGTGTCTTTGCCTTCTGGGTATTCTTTGCTCCAAGAAAGAAGTCCAGAGCTTCACTCAGGAATCCAATCTGTAATACTGCTTTTAAAAATAATACAGATGAAATGAAACAAGTGGCACCGCAAAGTATACATAGTAAAGAAAGAATACTGGCTGAAGGACCAAATATTGCTGGCATTTTAGAAACACACACACTCACACACACACACACACCATGAAATATTAGACTGGGTAGAAAGACTGAAGACCAAGTAAGATGGCAGTGACTAAAATCCTAAGAGAACATTTTATTATCGGCTAGAAATCAATACAAGAATCAAACTTCTTGTCCTATTGCAGAACTGCAAAATTGTCTTGGTGGAATAACATCAAGGAGAACTTACAAGTCACCGGCTGTCATTGGGACAATTTAATTTGGCAAAATCCGATCAATGAATGAAAGAGTTGGCATATAATCTACATACAACAGCAATCAATCCTGCTGAAAATAATTTTTGCCAAATAAAATTGAATTAAAAAAAAAAAAGTAAATTGTTTAGCTCTGCGATGTAGAAAGCTGGTCAATGATTTAATTTAGCTTAAGAGTTTACTTTGAGAATCATTTTTGGGTGAGAAGTGTTGATCCAACTCTGAGTCGTTTTGATTATATTAATGTTAGATTTGTATATTTATAATGTTTACAAGATTAAAATAAGGGGATTAGAACAGTTTATGTTCATTGTAATTAGAGTGTGTAACACGGCACCTACAGAGCAAGGAGTTCAGATTATTCTGTATTCATGTTCTTAGGGTTTCAGTGAGTTTTTTAAACCTGTCAATTAAAAAAACAACAACAAACATTTAGGCATGTTTATTATTGAACAAGGGAACGTGGTGACTCTAAAGGAAAAGCCCTGGGTTGTGAACAAGATCTGTGGATTGAGGGAGAAAGATGAGGCTTTCTACTCTTGCAAAGATTTACAACCTCAGAAACCCTGTACATCAGGGCTGGGGAAATTATTTGGCCTGGCCTTCGAAGACAAACATAGTTCCAGCCATCCAAATATAGCAGGCTGATTTTTAAGTTGATAATTTTGTGTGGTCCATAAATGATGTTATAAATAGCCAAATAGCCCTTGGCAGAGAAAAGGTTCTGGTGTGGCACTGTAGGATAAGCCCTGAACCACAAGATCAATTTGAACAGCAAAGTCCACAGTTTAAACTCACCAACCAGTCCTCGGAAACCCTATATAGGGTCGCTATGGGTCAGAACCAACTCGGCAGTACTTTACAACAACATCCCCTGCTATGCAGAGTCCTTGGTTGAGTCAAAACTGACTTGATATCACTTAACAACAACAACAACAACATTACTGAATATTATTAAACCGTGTTGTCCACCTAACTTGTCAAAAGCAAAGAGGACTTGAAGCACGTACTGATGAAAATTAAAGACTACAGCTTTCTGTATAGATTACACCTCAACATAAAGGAAACAGAAATCCTCAGAACTGGGCCAATAAGCAACATCATGACAAATGGATAAAATATTCAAGTTGTCAAGGGTTTTATTTTACTTGGATCCTCAAACAATGTCCATAAAAGCAGCAGTCAAGAAATCAAATGTTGTAAATTGCATTGTGCAAATCTGCTGAAATATTTCTCTTTCAAGTGTTTTTTGTTTTGGTTTTGGTTTTTTGTTAAACCAACAAAGATTTTACTTTGAAGATTTTAGGATGCACTGGACCCAAATCAAGGTCTTTGTGATCACTTCATATGCATATGAAAGCTGGACAATCAATAAGAAAGACCAAAGAAGAATTGATACCTTTGTTTTATGGTGTTGGGGAACAATGCTGACTACGCCATGGACTTCCAGAAGAATGAACAAATCTATCTTGGAGAAAGTACAACAGAATACCCCCAAGAAGCAAGGAAGACAAGACTTCATCTCACACACTTTGGGCATGAGGGTCCAATTCCTGAAGAAGGACGCCATGCTTGGTAAAGTAGAGTGACAGGGACAAAGAGGAAGACCCTCAATGAGGTAGACTGGCACAGTGGCTACAACAATGGCCTCAGATATGGTGACAATTGTGAAGCTGTGCGGGTGGGGCAGGACCAGGCAGAACTGTGTTCTGTTGTGCACAGGGCTATTGTGAGTCAGGACCAACTAGACGGCACTTAACACCAGCAAGAAGAGTATTGAAAATAAAACATTGCTAATAACAATGGCGAAATGTCTAATCACATGGCTTCATAATTTTAATAATGAGAGGATCAGGAGGAGAAAGAGGCATGTTAACTGAGCAACATCTTTTCTGGTCCCTGAGTTTGGAAGAAGCCCTATGCTTCAGAAGACCTTCTTGGTGCCCACAGCCTTACCCCTATGGGAACTTGGGTTACAGAGAAGTCTTCAGAATTCTCCTGCTTGTGTGAATTTGCCTTAATTCAGATGCTCACTCCCCTTTTGCCTTATAACAGTGTGACCTTTCTAAATCCCCATGTTTTTAGCCTGGGTTGACACATTGCTTTTCAACCTTGACATGTTATTTCCTTCTGTCAAGGGTGCCATGTTGAGTTTCCTGGGCTTTGTGCCTCCCTGCTGCCCATTAGGTTTAGAATGCACAGAGCCATGACTTTAAATGTCAGGTCTGTCATAGTAACAATGGAGCCAAGAACAGGCAGTTGACATTCTTCAGACTCAATTGGCTATGCTCCTTCTTGCAGTTAACATTTTCAGGTTCCCAGGTGACACCTTCCTACTGGATCATAGCAAATTGCATCACAAAGCCCAGGGTTCTAGTGAAGTTTGTCCAGACCTAGGACCAGGTTCCCTAGGCCCAAGCTATTAAAAATATAGCTCTAGGAATTTTGTAGTCTCCCTCTGAGCCTGACCCCCTTTAATAAAATACAGATAGTTGTAGACACTATAGAATTATCCCAAGATCAGCTTTTCAAATGTTCCAGTTGCTCCTTGGAAATCCTCTGTAGGGTCACTGAGTAGGGACTGATTTGACGGCACTTAACAACAACAACAAAGAGCTCTGATGGAATGGTGGTTATGACTTGGGCTGGGAACCGCAAGGTCAGCAGTTCGAAACTACCAGCTGTTTCATGGAAGGAAGATGAGGCTTTCTGCTCCCGTAAAGATTTACAGCCTCAGAAACCCTGTACAGGGTCGTTAAGAGTTGGAACCGGCTCCACGGCACATAACCACAACAACAACATTGCCTGTATCTGAGTTCTGGTGTGGTGCTGTAAGGTAAGCACTGGACTACTAGCCACAAGGCCGGTGGTTCACACTCACTAACCACAACTCAGAAACCAGGGTTGCTATGAGTTGGAACTGACTCTGCGGCACTTAGCAATGACTTAACAACATAGACCTCAGGATTGTTGTGAGAATAAAGGGTTCAAATGCCTGGTGTAATCAGACCTTCTCTGAAAATGTGTGACCCTTTGTGTGGTTCTCCAGAACAAAATGCGGCTCTACATTGACTCTCCTGGAATTTCAGAACTTTTTAGATTAGAGAAAACTTGAAGCAAATTAATGAACCATAAAGCAAGCTTCTCCCTAGTATGAAGAAGCAGGTAGATGGTGATTACTAATTTACAAAGCTGTTCAGAGCAGATGCCATCAACTACATCCCACGTGCCAAATCGGCCTGCTGCCTGTGTTTATAAATAAAGTTTTATGGGAACACGGCTGAACCCACTCCTGGACGTATTGAAGGGGACTGCTTTGGTATAAGGATAGAGTGGAGTGCTTGCAAAGGACTGTATGGTCCTGCAAAGCTTAACATGTTTACCATCTGCCATTTACAGACAAAATTCGCTGGTCCCTGGCTTTTAGTTTTATCAATTTCTTTTCATCTCTGTTTATTTCTCACTTGATGGCACTTAACAATATTTGTTTTTAAGTGTTGTTGAGTCAGTTCTGACTCATAGCCACCCCGTATAGTGTTTCCGATGCTGTAAATCTTAGCCGGGGCAGAAAGCCATGAGGTACCCAAAGATGACTTTCTACCGAAAAGTAACTGTTGAGTTCCGACTACCAATCTATGCTTTGCAGTCCTGTGTTTATTCTACAGAGTCACCATACTTAGATAAATAGATAGATAGATAGATAGATAGATAGATAGATAGATAGATAGATAGATAGAT
>NW_006408555.1:6152126-6152819 GCF_000296735.1 Chrysochloris asiatica | reverse complement strand
CTGCTATTCATAAGGTTTTCAGTGACTAAATATTCGGAAGTAGTTCGTCACTCCTTCTTCCTAATCTGTCTTTGTCTTGAAGATCCTTTGAAACCCATCCACCATGGGTGACCCTGCTGGTATCTAAAATACCAGTGTCATAGCTTCCAAAACAGCAACTCACAAGCCACCACAGTATGACAAACTCACAGACGAGTGGTGAAAACATTAGCCCCATTTTGAAGATGAAGAAACTAAGACTCAGACTCAGACAATTCAAAACCAGTCCGGTGTCCACAGCTAATTTATCAGCCAGAGATGGTGGCTGGTGTCCTGCATGATGTAGCAAGATTACAGGCATGTTCCTTAGAGTATACACTCAGAAACAGCCCACTCAAGTGACTTATTGAATAACTAGAAATGGAAGCTTGGTAGAAAGTTAGTGGATTAATTTGAAGTCCATTCAAAGTTGGCATTTCAAACCCACCAGCCAGTCCACTAGAGAAAGATAAGGCTTTCTGCTCCCCTAAATATTTGTTGTTATTGTTAGGTGCCATCTCGTTGGTATTGGTATTGACTCATAGCGACCCTATGCACATCAGAATGAAACACTGCCTGATCATGGGCCAACCTCACAATTGTTACCATGCTTGAGCCTATTGATGCTGCCACTTTGTCAGTCCATCTTGTTGGGGGTCTTCCTCTTTTTCTCCT
>NW_006408555.1:6145853-6146730 GCF_000296735.1 Chrysochloris asiatica | reverse complement strand
TGTACAATGACACTGTGTACAATGACACCCTGTGTACAATGATGCCCTATGTACAACACAATGACACTGCCCAGTTCTATAGCTCCTCACAATCATGCTTACAGTCAAACCCATTGTTGTAGCCACCATGCAGATCCATGTCATTTGGAGTCTTCCTCATTTTCACTGGCCCTCGACTTTACTAAGAATGCCCTTCTCCAGGGATTAGTCCCTCCTGATCACATGTCCAGAGTCTGAGAGATGAAGTCTCCTCATCCTGGCTTCTAAGGATCATTGTGGTTGTACTTCTTCCAAGCAGATTTACTTCTTCTTCTGGCAGTCCATGGTATAGTCAGCATTCTTCATCAACCTGAATTCAGTGCATCAGTTCTCTGGTCTTCCTTCTTCATTGTCCTTATTCCTAAAGACTGAAGTTACCTTGATATGTAGTGGAAGGGTTTATTTGCCATGCACTTGTGTCTCACTCACAATTTTGTTCTGGGGATTTACAAATAGGAGAAAGAGCCCTCGTAACCACAAAAGCAGAGCCATATGCTTCCAGGAATATCTAGATCCATGCTTCTCAAAATTCCATATGCATTGAAATCACCTGTTGATCTGTTAAAAAGCAGATTTCTGCTGTAGTTATGGGGGTGTGGCCTGAGACTCTGCATTTCTCACCAGCTCCCAGGTGGTATAGACTGGAAGCTGCAGCTCTGAGGACAACACCCAGTAACAAGTTACCAGTGAACAGTCCAAGTATAGCGAACACTACCTGGAAACTAGAAACATGGGAGAGGGATGGGTTCTTACACTCAATCACGAGGCTTTGTGCAGGTGAATACAGTGGGCTTCACACTTTGGTCCATCAAGTACAGTGAACACTACCTGGAAACTA
>NW_006408555.1:6124041-6145753 GCF_000296735.1 Chrysochloris asiatica | reverse complement strand
TGGGCTTCACACTTTGGTCCATCAAGTACAGTGAACACTACCTGGAAACTAAAAACATGGGAGAGGGATGGGTTCTTACACTCAATCACGAGGCTGTGTGCAGGTGAATACAGTGGGTTTCACACTTTGGTCCATAGCCATGCTCACCCCATAGAAGCCTGCAGTTTCCTCCTGCCCCATTGCTAAGTTTCCTCTTTATTTTAACCTGCTGTCTCTGTTGCTTTCTTTACCCCTTCATTTCAAATTTGTCCCTTTCCCCAACCCAGCACACAATTTGCTCACTCTGGGGGTCAGAACGCCCCAGCCAGTCCCTCAGGGAACTGAGTGAGATGTTGCTTTTTCTATGTTCAAATGCAAGTGAGGAACAGCAGTAACCTTCCTTAGCTCATACTCTCCACTCAATAATTCTGTCAGACCGGCGTGTGCGAGACCCAGTCTGTATGCTCACACAAGCTGGTGATTAAAACTTAGAACAATAATTAGACCTTTTATTTTCAAAGCAAATTTGCTTTCCAGACCAGACTTCAACATTCATTACAATACAGATTAATAAAACAAATCTGGGAACATATGCTTTTTAAGCTTTCATGTTGTAAAAACAATAACAGTGTTAAACTGGTTTGAAAAAAAAAAAAAATTCAAGCATGATCTTGAGAAACAGGTGGTGAAGACTCCTTTCTATTTACAACCAAGTATATGCATGCTTTGCTTAGATAGACACATAGTATGTGTACAACTATACTCATAGTTTTCCACTTAAAAAACATTTTCTCCAACAGTAAGTCAAAAATGATTGCTAACAAATAAGAAAGCCCTTCATTGAGCAAAAATATCAAAATGTGAAGATCGTGTTTCTCCACATATCCTCCATCTGATTCTAGACACTTCTGAATGGTGTCTTTCCATCTTTCTCAAGCTTCCCTCCAAGAATTTGGTGCATTTCAGTATACACCAATGTCAAAATGATAATTTTCCTCAAATGACTCAAATCTCATTGCTTTCCAGTGTTCTCTGAGTTTGGGAAACAAAGAAGTGTGAAGAGGCAAGATCAGGGTTGTAAGATGGATGCTGTAATGATTCCCAACCAAATTCTAATAGTACAGCACTTGCTACCCTCAAAGAATGAACAGGTGCATTGTTCTAATAGTAAAAACTTATTTGGTGCAACATTCCTGGCTTTTTTCTCACCAGAGCACTTTTTAATTTTCTTAAAACTTATTTTTTATTAAGCCCCTGTAATAAAGTCTGTCAAGGTGATCCCCTTGTTGTTGTTGTTGTTAGGTGCCATCGAGTCAGTACCGACCCATAGCTACCCTATGTACAACAGAAGAAAACACTGCCCGGTCCTGGGCCAACCTCACAATTGTTGCCACACTTGAGTCCATTGATGCTGCCACTTTGCCGATCCATCTCGCTGGGGGTCTTCCTCTTTTTCTCTGAACCTCCACCTTATCAAACATGATATCCTTCTTCCATGACTGGTCCCTCCTGACAATATGTCCAAAGTATGAGAGACAAAGTTTGGCCATACTGGTTTCAAAGGATCACTTCCAACACAGATCTGTTTGTTCTTTTGGCAGCCCATGGCATTTTCAATATTCTCCTCCAACACCATAACATCAATTCTTCTATGGCCTTCCTTATTCATTGTCCAGCTTTCACTGCACATGATCCCTTGAGGATCTAAAAAAAAAAAAAAAAAAAAAATGTGTCATAACATTCAGAGCTGATCTCTCTGCCTTAAATTGAACTGGCCTAGTTGTTGTTGTTGTTGTTAAGCACCATCAAGTCGGTTCCAACACATAGTTACCCTGTATAGGGTTTCTGAGAAGTGGCTGGTGAGCTTGAACCACTGACATTGTGGTTCAAATGAGCTTGTAGTCCAGCACATTAACCACAGCACCATATCAGGACTCCCAGTAGATCCAGAAGAGAGTACTGTCCTGTCGAGGTCCTATGTCGGGGTCCCGCCTCGACAAGGAAGTGTGGGTGTCACAAAGAAGGGAGATCTAGTGACGAAAGTGATAGAGAAAGAGAGAGATGAAATATATACAAAAAAGACAGACACACAGATATGATGCAGACATATTGCCTAGCATTGCACAGCATTGCCTGCAGAACTCACTCTACCTCAGCCTTTTATTCTCTTTTTTAGGGAGGGATTTGTTACAAAGGAAGGATGTAATTCACTCAGGGAGGAAGTCACAAAGGAAGGATGTGATTAAGACAGGATACAGAACTGAAATGTGATTAATCATTCAAAACAGGACTTAATGAGTCACAGGAACAACTTTTAAGATATTTTCATAGTTTTTCTTAACAATCTAACATTTTTATTTTTACAGAAAAAAGGTTAAATCAAGCTGTTATATATTAATTTTTAGGCTTAAATGATCTAGAGTAGCGATGTGTGGTTTCTTAAGGATACATACCATAAAGCAAGGTTCCTGAAAGGAGCCAAGCTGTCTCTGTACACTTTGCAAACTTTTGTTTGTGAGCAAGATCTCAGGCACCGGGCTTCATTTCTCTATACCTAAAATGCTACATTGTTCTTACTCTTCTTATATACTTTGAGGAGGAAGGAGAACATCTGAGTTTAACTGATTATATTCAGAGGTGGTTTAATGGGGCTGCCACTGATCAACCCAGGGTCTACGTATATTGTCCCCAGCACTGTCCGGTCCTGCACCATCCTCCCAGCCAGTGCTTAATGCTTACATCCATTGTTGCAACTACTGTGTAATTTCTTAGCATTTAGCACACATCCAGTTTCCCTAAACACAATTGTTGCTGCCCCAGAGAGTAGGAGACTTTGAAAATAAAGAGATGTTTACCCCAGAGAGTGTAAAGCAGTGGTGGGTTCTTATGCTTTTTGAGAATAAATGCATCTTTTACGTCTGTGCATTTACAAATATAATTTGGCAACTAAATTGGATAGGCCCAAGGAATCGGGAAATTGATCTATGGGTGTCAGGCAACACTGGTATCGAGAACTCTTGATTTCCAAGGACCCCAAAATGCTAATTTCATTTTACATCGTCCTGCAAATAGAACATTGAACTAAGTAAGTAATCTGTACAACATGAGACATTCAGACATGATTAAGATTTGTCAAAACTTGCGTTATTGTTCCCATTTTACAGAAGCAAAGCTGAGGCACAGAAAGAAACAAAGGACTGATCCAAATGGAAACAAACATAAAAGCAGAGCAAGGAGTAGAATCCGACTCTGCTCATTAAGTCTACCCTGGTTTCAGTTCAGTGCTGACCACGGCTCCAGTGCTGATTTGGAGCACCTCTGCCCCTTCAGCATTTGATTGGTGGAGGTGGTTTGTGCCGATAACGCGACCTCCTTTGCAATAATCAGGATGTTTTCACAAAGCAAGGTCTCCAATGACTGGGGCAAGGCAGGGGCTAATGCTATTCTCAGTGTCATTTGGAAATTTCTAACTAGAGTTCATTGACATGTCAGCCTTGATACCTTTTGAGCACCATTCTGAGAGAGTAAAATAGTGCAAATCGATAGGCTTCTTAAACAGGCTCCATCTGTCTTCCTTTGTCATCCTTCTTGCTTTCTTCTTTTGTTAATACTTTCTTTAACAGTAAAGTGGTTGTTCTTCTTATTGGCTGTGCAGCTCTGATTACACGGTGTATTGTGAGTGGTTAAAATCCAGTTGTATCGTGTTTCCCCCAAAACATGGTACCCCAGAGAGTAGGAAACTGACCTTGTCTAAACTTGACCAGACTCACCCGTGAAATTGCAAATCTAGTCAGTTAATTTTTCTGAACTATGTTATTGCTAATTGCAGGGAGTCAGTTCCAACTCGTGTAACCCATGTGTTGCTGTGTGAAATGCTCCACAGAGTTTTCTTGGCTGTAATCTGAATAAAAGTAGGTTGCCAGATCATTCCATGGTACCTCTGGGTGGGTTCAACCATCAACCTTTAGATGAGCAGTCAAGTGCAAACTGGGCCACCTGTGGACCTAACATTGCTCAGCATCTATGTGGGCGAAGATCTGAAAATAGTGCAGCTCTGTTTCACTTACAAAAGTCATGACAATGATGTGCTTTCCCAAGCTTTTCCAAGCCGTTAAACAATTTTCAGAGGAAATGGAAAGGCAGTGTGGTGATAGTTGCTAGTCACTGGATTGGGTGGACCCCCAGCAAGGGGGCATCCTCTTGCACACGGTAGTAGCAGGGAGCAAGTCATGAAAATGTACTCAGCTGACAGCCATTGGCTCCCAAGTTCCTGGCAGTTGCAGGGAGAAACACTTCAATCCTGAGGCTGAAAGCTGAGCATCAAATTAGACCATCCAGTACATTCACTGAGACAGCATTTCATCATCAGTAAACAGCTCCTCCCCATCCTGAAAACTTTGGGTTTTATTTTCATTTGGTGACTTTTTGTAGAATTGTCAAGGAGTGGGTATGCAAAATCTTTTCTTTTGGAGCTGTTGTTTCCAAAGTGTGGACTCTACAAATAATTTGTAGAACAATGATCTCTCCATTACAGTTGGTACTATTTAAAACACACACACACACACACACACACACACACACACACACACAAAATGAAACATTAAAATTAGTTTTACTAAGAGTATCATTTTGTGATCTTCTATGATGCTGAGTTCTTCTTGTAGAATGAAGTTGAAGTTCAGTGTTTGTGATTAACAGTGCTTTGCTCTTTCTCTGTGTTTGGAAAAATCCCCAGGTATGGACTTAATTGTCACCTTAAATAAGTGCCACCATTGATGTGCTGGTAACTAGTTCTCAGGAGAAACCAATAAACAAAAGCTGTGATTTGGAGAATTTTCCAATTACTCATGCTGTGACTTACCTTAAGCTACTAGTGAGAAGTCATTGGACATAGTGTTGGGAAGAGATGGTATTCATTGGTTCTAATATACTGCCAAGCTTTTCCCAAACTCTCAGCTGGTCATTACGTCCACTGAGTCATTAGCATGGTGGTAAGGTAAGAATGATCCATCTCAGCTGCAGACAATTGTAAAACAACAATTAAGTGGTTAAAAGTCATCCTAGTTTTATCACCTTGTGCTGGCAGCTCATGTCATGATAAAGATCCCCTTCATGCAAAGATAAATACCTATCCCCACCCCTTTGGAGAACACTGATTCTGTTTTCTCATTGGCTTTCATAACAGTCTGTTACATTTGCTCCTGCAGTATTTTATCATGGCAGAATTTCATTATCCATTGCCCACAACAGACTGTGCACTCTGTAAGGGCTACCTATCGTGTGTATGGGCAGCTCAGCACCTGGCCCAATTTCTTGGCATAAGGTAGATGCTCAGTACAATTTAATTAACTCGTTAGTTGAGATGACAGGTACAACCTGGTTATCTGAACAAGAATCATGGATCCATGAGGGTAAGATTTAAACCGTCCATTCATTAAGCTTTTACTGAGAAGTTTGTGGCACCCAAGACTCTATGATTGGAACTAGAAGAGGCATAAAGTAAGCTGCAGACTTACTGTTTTCTTAGAGACTCTAGAGCAGGGGTAGGGAACATCACAGCTCCCAGGCCATATAAGGTCCGAAAAATCATTTGATCTGGCTCTGCCAAGGCAACTGCAGTTCCAGCCATCGTATCAAAGGTGAGTTGATTAAATGTTTGAACAAATATAGGAGGCTAATTTTTAACTTGATAATTTTGTACAGCCCTCAGATAATGTTATAGATATCCAAATGGCCCTTGGTAGAAAAAAGTTTCCCCAGCCCAGTTCTAGAGGCAATGAAGAAATAAAATTCCATGTGCAAGGTTTAGAAAAGGTCTTCAGAAGTACAGAGAAGGGGGACAGACATTGAGGCCATCTGCTCAAGGTCACTGAAGGACAGAGTATTTTATTTAGCTGGTAAAAGTTGGGTATGTGCTTAGGAGGAAGCTTGGAAGAAAGCTATTTCACGCCAAAGATGCAGTGAGGAAACTCACCTTACGTTGGATTGACCAAGTCTAACTGCAAAGTTGGTTTGAACTGCAAGGTCAGAAGTTGAAGCTCACCGTTCACTCCTCAGAAATCCTATACTTGGTCACTATGAGTCAGATATGACTGGACGGCACTTAAAACAACGAGAGTAATGATGGGAACATGTCGAATTACAGGTACGGCTCTTTCAGAGCACACCACACCTAGGTATGAAATGTCCCCTGACTGAACTCATCCAAGTTAACCACTAGGTTTTTGGGGTTCAGTAATGAGCTGAGTTGATTTCAACCTCTAACGACCCTATAGGATACAGTGGAACTGCTCTTTAGGGTTTCTGAGACTATATATCTTTAGAGAAGTAGACAATCTTATTGTTTTCCCATGGAAACGCTAGTGGGTTTGGACCACTGAATTTGTGTTTAGCAGCCCCGTGCTTAACCATTTACCACCAGGGTTCCTATGAACTGGAATATGAGTCCACAACTCTTGCAAAGAACAGCACAGAGAACAGGAAGTAGGGAATCAAGCATTATCCCAGACAGATCTTCAGGTCAGGGTGGACCAAAGTACTTCCACCATCCCTGTGTTCCTGGAGAACGTATCTAGCAGCTACTGTCTCCTAAGTTGGGGAGCATCTTCTGGGTACCATAGCTGAAGGGCAGATCATGAAATGCAAATACAGTTACAGAAAAACAATGATCTCTGGACTCCAAACATATTTCATGAGCATTTTATTGCCATCACAACTCATGATTTCAGTTTTCAGGACAGAGAATCTCTGCTGAGGCCCAATTTAAATTCCTAATAGGAGAGCCTTTGCTTTGTGGCCATGTGTTGCTGTGAAGCTGGTCGATTTGGGTCTAATTTCCGGGGACTGAGCACAGTGATGTGCTGGAAGGGAACCAAAGAAGTGGCATAGGCCAATGATGCTGTGCTAATTGTGTGATGTTTTCTGTTAGTTCTGATCAGGCATAGAGTGTGTTTGAGACTGCTGTCTGATTTGGTGCTTAACAATGGAGATTTTAAATATATAAAATTAGACAGCAGTCTTGAACCCACTCTTGTGGCTAATCAGACTATCAGAAAACATCTCACAATTAGTACACACACACACACACACACATACCTAGGCTTTTAATCTCTACTTCTCAATTGTAGTTTCAAGGGACAAGAAACAGCCTGTACCTTTGAAAGTCAGTTCCTGGAGACACATTCAACTCTTACTTAAAAGTCCTCTGAAAACCTTTGAAAAAGCAGATCTTAATCTTGTCTTTTGAATACTGTCAAGATGGAGGGTAATCCTGGAGAAATATTGATACAGACTTTAATCGATACTTGCCTCCACTTGTCCCAATTCTCTGAGTGCCTTGAACAAGTTGCCTAACCTTCGTAAACTCTGTTTTGCTCAACAAAAATTGTTACTGCCATGCTGAGAAGAGACCCAATTGCCTTTGCTTGTGTTGTTCAAAGATACTCTGAGTGTAACAGATAGGAAATAACTTCCGCATATACAAGGGGACTTCAAAAAGTTGGTGGAGAAATTCCATTATCCTTGAATTCCATTTTCTATGAAGCTTTTGAACAAACAACATGTTAAAGTATCTGATCTAAACCAGATGAGTGAAACAGACAAAGGGAACTGGAAAAACTGCCTGTTAGTTATGATCAGCCACAAGATGATGACCAATGAGAGCAAAGCAGATAAAGTGTGGAAGGGATATGGTCAGCATTGGGCAGTAGCTTACAACCTTGGAAGACATGGCAGAAATGAGACAGGGAGCCATGGAGACCTCAGTGTAGGTTGTTCTTGGCACTGAGATAGGTGACTATCCAGGATGTTCAAGCTCAGTGAACACTAGGCAGGATATGTGACAGAGTCATAGGAGTTAAGGAACAAGGCTTAATGGTGTTGGGTGGGGATTGCATGGAGCCACCAGACCATTATAAGGACTTGTCTTTCACTCTAAATAAGAAGAAGAGTCTCTAAGCACAGAGTGGTCCACCAGCTATTGGGCAAATTCCTGGTGGATCACTCTATGCTTAGAGTTCCAATTTGACAAGACTTACCTACATCCCATTTAAGTACCCTTACACTTATGCTGTGTGGACCAGATTGGTCTTCCCTAGTATGCCCTGAAGCATGGTGTTTCATGGTCTGTACCTTGGTTTCCTCATGGGCGCATAAAGGAGCTGACATCACAGATCTTTTGTGAATGTTGAAGGAGAAATATACGTGTGATTCCCAGTGCCCCATACGTAGTACCTGCTCACGACACGTTACCACTCACTGGTTTTCCTGTATGGTCACCCATTTGTGTATGTCTGGGAAGTTCGTTATGGAGGAGCATTTGAAAACAAACAGAATAAAAATTGCTTCTTTCCTGTGGGGCTGGTGTATGGAAGAGCTAAAATGCTGACATATTTCTCTTGGTTCTGTAATAGATTTCCACAGCTCCGTTATCAAATAGTTGCTGTATTTGTCAATCCTGACTTTGAAAACAAACCCAATTCTTTGGTCTTTTAAGGAAAAAATGAGTATTACATGGCAACTGAATATTTATAACTTGTTCTCTTAATTTTTAAGCAGTTGTTTTAGCGTCCTGACATCAAAACCACTGGGCCCAGGGAAACCTTAAATGTTTGAGAATATTGCATGTAGGGTTTTTGCATTGTTGTTGGTCTTGGTTTTTTGTTTTTTGTTTTTTTGGTTTTTGTCTTCTTATTTTTCTGATAGATCTGACATAACTTTGAACCTTCAAAGCCCATGGTAATCAATGACGTGGTGAGGATGTGACATTGGAAACTTGATTGTGGAGATGAATGTATTAGTGTAAACTACCTAGTGTGGCATCAAGGCTGGGGCTGAATTAAAATGTGAGGCTCTGTAATCCAACAAAAAGTACAGAACAAAGGAGGGAGAGAGAAACCCAACAGGCTGATGAAAGACGCTTTGCTGATTCGGGACTTCACTGAAGAGAGTAACATAAAAGAGAGATTATTGCTAAAGTAGGCTAAAGTAACCCTGGTGTCTTAATTAAAATGCCTTTAACAAAAGAGGAAGAGGAATCATACTGGAGGTTGGGGGAGGCTTAAATAGAGGAGAGGAAATTTACAGGAGGAGGAAAAAAAAAGATGCTAATTTAAGTTCAATATTAAGAATAACTCCCTAAGCAAAACAATCTTGAATTTCAATCATAGAAGATATTTTAAAATTGGTTGGACAAAGAGGGCCATTGACTTTGGCAGTCCATGTAGGAAATAGATTTCTAATTTTAGTGTTTGCAGCTGTAAAGGCAAAAAGCTAAAGATCAAAACAAAGCAAGGAGATAAAAGCCAGGGAAGTAAGGATCCAAAACACTAGACCAAATCCGCACAAGGAGTCTAAGCGATGGGTAATTCCTTTTCGTAAATACCAAGACACTACTCAAACCATCTCTGCTCTATTACTGCATCTAAGACTGGACTACACCATGCCTAAGGGAGGGGTGTGGTGCTTTTGCCTCTGTGGTTGTGGAAGCAGATTTGGGAATCTTTTCACTGGATCACTAGAAAAGTCCATTGAAGAAGCCAGATGAAAAAGTAAAGAAGTACTTGGTTTTATATCGTGCAAAGTCGTATACTGGTTTTCTCTAAATTGGCCCTGGGAGAACTTGTGGCATCTGCTGTTGTCCAAAGCTCTCCTTGAATCTACCACAGGTGACACAGAGCCTTGGTGCAGAGCAGCTTTCTCTTCCGCATCTACAACAGGCTCTGTTTCCGGCCAGCTAATGAGACAATTCCACAGAGAGGGAGAGAAGGACACTCGTGGCTCCCTTCCAGTCAGATGTTTTGATGCATCAGGTGTTATGTAAAAAAGTTATGCTTTTCTCTGAGGGCAGTCTAAGCTTGTTGGTAAATTCCGACTGATAGTGACCCTATAGAGGGCTTCTGAGGAGTGGCTGGTGAGCTTGAAGGGCTGACCTTGCCGTTTGAACCAACTTTGCTGTCCTGCAACACCACACCAGGACTCTAATCTTGGTGAAACTGAAAACCTCCCTTGGAAGTACAAGGAAAGAAATACTATCAGCCTGTCATCTGAAATCCAATGTTGTTAGATGTCCTTGAGTTGGTTTCACTCCGAGTGACTCTATGCACAAAAGAACAAAATACTGTCTAATCTTGCACCATCCTCAAAATCATTGTGAAGCTTGAGCCCATTGCTGCTCCCACTGTGCCAACCCATCTCACAGGTTGTCTTCCTGTTTTTCACTGACTCTCCAATTCGACCAGGCATGATGTCCTTCTCTAGGAACCGGTCCCTCCTGATACTATGTCTGAGGTGTGAGACACAACATCTCACCGTCTTGGCTTCTAAAGAGCATTTTCCTTGTACTTCTTCCAACAGAGATTAGTTTGTTCTTCTGAGAGTCTATGGCACTTTGAATATACTTCTCCAATGCCATCAATCAAATATGTCAATTATTCTATGGTCTTCCCTATTCAGTGTCCAACGTTCACATGCATGTGAGGCTATGGGTGAAAGGGAATGGGGGAGGGTGGATATAGGATTTTACAATTCAATATTAAAGAATTGTTATCAGGACTAATTGTGATTGGCACAACTGTAAATGCAGAAGATGTGTAACTGAAAGCAGGGAGTATTTAATGTTGCGTTTCAGGAACACAAGTCCCTAGGACTAGCAAAAGGGAAGAACGTGAGTGGAGCGTAAGATTTTAACTAGAAAATCCATGATAGCAGAGACAGCATTGTCGATGGTATGGAGAGACCGAGCAGCTGAGAACTTTAGGCCCATGGACTGAGAAATGCTGAGTGCCTGCTGAGGGCAGGACATTGGCTTCCATAGTCTGCCGTTTGAACCTTTAAGCGGTTATACATTTTCTGTTATGTATGCATACATTAAAAAAAAAAAAAAAGAAAGGAATAGAGGTAAATATTCTTGACTGAGGATACATGGAGGAGATTGTAATCATTGCAATGAAACAAAATGTGACTTATTGAATATAAAACTGAACATCTACCCTTTAAACATTCTCTCAATTCACTGTAAAAATTTTAAAGAAAAAGAAAATACCATGGCTTGGGTCAGGTGCACCTTAGTCCTCAAAGTGATGTCTTAGCTCTAGAACACTTTAAAGAGATCTTCTACAGCTGATTTGCCTAATAGAGTGCATTGTTTGGTTTCCTGACTGCTGCTTTTATATGTATGTTGATTGTCTATATAAGCAAAATGAAGTCACTGACAACTTCAGTCTTTTCTCCATTTATCATGATGTTTTTTGTTGTTACAATTGTGAGAATTTTTTTCTTTCTTTCTTTCTTTAGACAGCATTTACTAAATAGGTAATATTTAGTAAAGCTTAAAAAAATATTTATTCTGCTTCTGTATACTAATGGAAACTGGCAGATAAAAAACAGAACCAGAAATTATCCTGAACCATCTAAGCTGGCCTTGGAAAGAATACACATACATCTAATAAACAACAGTTGTCATTGAATTGACTCCAGCTCTTGGTGACTGGTGTTTATTAGAGTAGAAGTCTACTCCTTAAGATTTACAGTAGCTGCTTTTTCAGTAGTAAATCATCGAGCATTTCTTCTGAGGCGTCCCTGGGTGGACTACTAATTTTGGTTACTTATTGAGTGTGCTAAGCAGTTGTACCATCCAGAGAGAAACAGATGCCTATTTTCATGTGCATATGAGATAAAGTGAAAGAGAAATATCATGCGCTTGTGTGGGCCAACAGGTAAGGAAGGAGCGATATGGAAAAATAGAAGACTCCTGCTTGGTGCTGCGGGTTAATGTGCTAGACTTCAAGGTTGGTTTGAGCTGCAAGGTCAGTGGTTCAAGCTCACCAGCTGCTGTTTGAAAACCCTGTACTGGGCCACTATGAGTTGGATCTGACTCAATTTCACTCAACAACAACAACATCCTAATTAGAATATCATGCCACCCAAAGTCATAAAGCCAAGATAGAGAATGGCATATTTTGTCCATAATAAGTAGGTTAAATATGGTTGGAACCACAGGAGTTGTGGATAGAGAGATATGTTGGAATTGTTGCTGTTAAGTTGTTAAGTTGGTTCCAACTCATACCTACCATGTGTAGGGTTTCTAAGGAATGGCTGGTGAGTTTAAACCACCACCTTGAAGTTCAAAGCAAACTTGTGGTCTTCTGCTGATCCTACATACTTGGAACTGCTTTGGTAATTATTGATGAAATCTTATTTCATTGGCAATTGGTAGTTTTTCAGTAAAGCATAAGATCTTTAAAATATTCATAACATTTGACCCAGTAATTCCACTTTTGTTAGTCCATTTAACAAATCTTTATTACAGAAAATCAAGCAAGCAAATGAAACTTAATTGGCAATAATAACATTTAAAATTTAATTTTAGTAAGAAATAGTGAGGAACACCTAGACATATGAAGGGGAGCACATTGATTCAATAGCATAAGCACTGGACTGCAAATCACAAGGTTGGTGGTTCAAGCCCACCAACCTCTCAGCAGGAGAAAGATGAAGCTTTCTGATCCTGCAAGGATTTACAGCCTCTGAAACCCTTTGCGGGGTCACTGTGAGTTGAACCTTTCTCAACAGCACTTAACAAAGACAACAAGACATATGACTACAATGACAGAATGCTTAAGTACCTGTAGATACATCCACACCATGCCATTTTTGTACAGCCACTCAAATGATGGTTTCAGAATTTGCAGCATAGGAGAGGAGAAAACTTGGGATTTATTACTAGATTCACAAAGCATGATACAAAACTGTACAGATCCTATCATTTCACTTTATGCAAAAATTGCATTAAAATCTAAAAGGAAGGAAAGACAATGTTGGACTGTTAGTTTGTCAAATGCATAAGTAATGTTGTCTTCTACAGTTGAATGGATATTCGAAGATCCCTCAAAAGAATCTATCCTGTTTAGAATCAGATAAAAGTAAATTGCTAGAAATAAAGTATGGTGTGATGTGGAAATGTTAACTCCAGTGCGGCCCAGCCCTAGTATTGATTTAAAATAGAAACCCGAAACAGAGCCTGCACAAGCACACACACACACGTCATGCATACATACATATGTGTAGAGACAGGAAATTGGGAACTCTAAAAAGGGAAGCAGAGTAGGTGGATTTTAAAAAGAAGTGACAACCAGGAGAAGTGGACCTTCACTGAGTAGAGTTCCTCAGTGTACGTTTCTGGTTTGCCGAGCTTTTGCCTCAAGAGTGGGCTCATGACAGTCTGAGTTGGTGTGACCACTGAGGAAAACAGTCTGGCACTTTCTTAGGCAGTTAGACATGAAGTTATCCTGTGAGCCAGCATTCCCAGTCCTGTATGTATTTCTCACAGGAACTGAATGCAGTGACTCAGACAAGACAGTTGTATACCCGTGTAGAGTTCTGCACAACTCACGGCAGCCACAAGGGGGAAGCAGCTAGAGCGAATGGGTAAAACCTATGTGTAGATGTGGTATATACATATAATGGAGTATTTACTCAGCCATGAAGAGAAATGGAGTCCTGGTGTGGGGGTGTCGGATAAACCACTGGACAGCAAGATCAGTTTGAAACACAAGGTCAGCATTTCAAACTCACAAGTCGTTCCTTAGAAACCATAGACAGGGTCCCTATGAATTGGAACCAATATAATGGCACTCAACAACAACAAATGAAGTATAATCAAGTCCTGATACATGTTCAGGTGAATGGAGCTTGAATGAATAAGTCAGAAATGAAAGGACAGATATTATATGATTCCAATTCTATAATATAGCTGCTGGTGGTGGTTTGCCGTGGAGTCGGTTCCAACTCATAGTGACCCTGCATAGGGTTTCCAAGGCTGTAAATCTTTATGGGAGCGGAAAGCCTCATCTTTCTCCTGGAGGACAGCTGGTAGTTTCAAACTGCTGACCTTGAGGTTAGCAGCCTGGCTTTTATAACCACTATGCTATCAGGGCTGTTATATATAGAGAGAGTAGGCTAATATATTACAGAGAAAAGTAGAGTCATGGCTACCAGGGGCTGGGGGTTTTGTGCAACAGATTTTCCTAGTGTAATACGTCCTTTGATTTCTTGGCTGCAGCCCCATTAGTATTAACTAGGTATTACATTAAGCAATAATCAGAGTGGGCACCAGTCCTCCCTCATCAAGTAGAAGGCGGCAAAGCAGGTGTCTAAGCTGTCTTTGGAACCTCTAACTTTCTAGCCAGAGAAACGTGGACAATGGGTCCCTGTGAAGGCATGTTTGGAGAGGAGAGTACTATTGGGTTGTTTGTGTTGTTTGGTTCATTCCTCGGCTACCAGAAATAGATGGACACAATGTGATTGTTAGTTGCTGACATATTGATATATTGACCCCTGGCCACTGACCCCATGTACCATGTGTACCACTCATCTGTCAGTTTGCTCTACTGTGGTGGCTTGCATAATTGCTGTGATGTTGGATGGTAGCCCACCAAGGTTTTCAATAGCAGTAATGTCACCCATGGTGGACAGGTTTCACTTGAGCTTTCTGACTAAGACAGACGAGGAAGAAAGAGAGGCTGATTTTTTCTGAATGTTTAGCTACTGAAAACCTTATGAGTAGCCGTGGAGCATTGTCAGATGTGCTAATGGAAAATGAGAACAGTAGGAATAGAAGCAGAATATTGTCAGATGTAGTACTGGAAGATGAGCCCCTCAGGTTGGAAGGCACTCAAACTATGACAGTGGAAGAACTGTCACCTGGAAGTAGAGTTGACATGAATGGAATCAAGCTTTGGGACCTTCATTTGCTGATGGTGCACAACTCAAAACCAGGAGAGACAACTGCAAACATCCATCAATGATTATAACATGGAAAATACAAATTATGAATCGAGGAAATTTTGAAGAGACACAGCCAGAGTGCTCCTTACAAGCCAGGATGGTGAGGTTTCATCTCTCCATCTTTGGACATGTGATCAGGAGGGACCAATCCCTGAAGGAGGATATCATGCTTGCTAAAGTGAAGGGTCAGTGAAAAAAGAGGAAGGCCCCCCCCAACGAGATGGATCGGCATAATGGCAACTACAATGGGCCCAAGCATAACACAAAGTGTGAGGATGTCGTAAGACTGGGCAGTGTGTTGTTCTGTTATACATAGGGGTCGCTGTGAGTCAGAACCGACTTGATAGCACCTAAAACAGCAGCAGCAGCATGTGCCATGTGAACTGAGACACTCTTCAGTGCTGCTCTGTCCCCGTGATCGTTTGCAGACTGGACGGTTATGCTCCAGAGAGTTTTCAGCTGATTTTCAAAAGTAGATCACCAGATCTTTCATCCTATTCTGTCTTCGTCTGGGAGCTCTGTTGAAACCTACCAGCGTCACAGGAACACATTAGCCTCCACAGACAGACAGGTGGTAGCTGTACCTGAGGCACATTGGCCAGAAAATAGCCCAGTCTCCGGTGTGGAAGGCAAAAATACTCCCACTCAATAGATACACTTGTTGAAGAAATAGAGGAAGTATTCAAGAAGATTCTACCTTGGAGTCTGATATATTGTCCCCCAAGAATATCAGTGCAGCTAGCTGGCTCTCCAGCCTGGGGTTGTAGCTATTTCTCTGTTTAACACCAGAATTGGGTGGTCTGCCATTAGGAATCTTTTCCCTGTAAAATATGTAAACTTCTATACACTAGCATCCTCATCAATGTGGTGAGTGGTCAATATCTGAGAGGCTGAAGAGCTGGAAACAACTGGCTTAGGAGCAGGAGTACATCTCCCAATGTGTATTGAGTCTGGGGTATTTGCTTAGTGAGTGGAATTGTGGGTAGAATGTATCCACACTTAAATTATTCATTGTTGCTCTTCCTCTCACTCCTTCTCTACCTACCTCACCCCAGGTATCCTGGTGATGAAATGGAAATGTGATATACCTCCTCTATGCAGTGTGCCTCTGGGCATAGAGGAAGCCAGAGTTCTGGAAGGACCCAGAATTAGAACAGCAGATGCTGTACATGTCTGTCCATGGTCCCTCTGACTAAACCATTAGAGTGGGTCCAACGTCTAGCTGTCATGACCTGTATCTCTTTGCTCAATTGTAGAACAGATTGTTAAGTCCAGAATATGAACAATGAATGGTTTATAAGGATTTGGATATAAATACCCTAGCTCCCTGGTCCCCCTGTGAAATCATTATGAGCCATGGATTGTACACTGGCTCCTTGATTATCTCAGTGATTATTCTGTGTCAACTACTATACCTTACCTGCTTGTCTTCCCCATTTTCCTACAAAGGTTTCCTGAGTCACCTGTTCAAGAATCTATTCCCTCTCAAATCCTTATCTCAGGGTCTGTTTTGGAGGAGCCCAGCCTAAGAGTAGAGATCCTGTCTGTTTCACTTGTACTGTGCTGTAGTCTCGTTTATAAAATGGAAACAGAAACCACGTAGAGCCCCCACATGAGCTGTAGCAAAAGAGGGGGCAAGTGGTGATCATGGCAGGAGCTGTGGATGTATAAGAGAAATCTCCCATGTAGCATCTATGGGACTTGGCCACCATTTTGGAGGACAGCATGGTGGAAGCCAGAGAAACCATTTATATGAGATGGCTTCCAAAAGTTTGTGGAAAACAAATTAGAAATAATGGAGTTTCTCTATGAACTTTTCGAATCCTCCTTGTACACTGTGTCTCTCCCTAACACCATTAACTGAGACATGTTGTTGCTGTTCCGTGCCATTGAGTTGGTTCTGACACATAGAGCCCCTATGCACAACAGAACAAATCACTGTACAGTTCTGTCCTGTCTTCACAGTTGTTATGTTTGAGCCCATTACTTCTGCCAGTGTTTCCATCCCACTCATTGAGGACTCCCTCTTTTTCACTGCCCTCCACTTCACCAAGCATGATATGCTTCTCTTGGGATTGGTCCTTCCTGGTACCATGTATGCCCACTCAAGCCTTGCCTCTAAGGAGCATTCTGGCTGTACTTCTTCACAGATAGATTTGTTTGTTCTTTTAGGAAATAGGAGATGGAAAACCATGTGGTTTGGGGCAGGAGTTGGTGGAAAGACATTGTTCTCAGTTGGTGTAGGACATGGTGGCCTTCAGGTACCCACAGAACACTCACACATCATTTGTAAAGAAATTTTCACAGGGTAAGCACCTGCCCAACACTGAAATTGAAAAGAATTGCTTTTCTGAGTGTGGATTTTCTAACAGGGGCTTTCTTTAAAGACCAGTCCAACATGTATGGGCTTTTGTGGAGGAGGAGAGCTTGGGTCTGGGGTATGTGTCCCAGCATCTATAGCACATACTCAGATGAATACAGCTGTGGAGGCAGGAGTTCGTACGTGTAGTATTAAAACAAGCCCACCTGTACAGTCTGCAAGATGTCTCCAGGTGTTCATGAGAGGCTCTTTCACATGAATATTTTATCAGCACCAGAGCAGATAGAGTGAAATTGTAACCATTATATTCCCATCACCGGCACACTTGGGTAAATGGGCCTCCTACTAAAGAGTCTTAATGTGTTTAAAACATTTTTCACCTCTAGAGAAACCCGAATTTTTGTTGTTATTGCTCCTGCTAAATTCATGAAATATTTCAGAGGCAGTTGTGTCTGGGGAAGGTGGTTTGGCAAATATACCTTTCTCTTCTAGAGTATTTAACTAGCAGCTCCATCGCAAGCTCCACCTTGAGGAGAAAGGGTAGATTCTGTGACTTATTCCGTAGGATGCCTGAGATGATGCAATGCCTATTCTTACTCACAAGTTGGCAGTGATGCCTGGAGTTTTTTAACCTCACATGCATACAGGAGTTCTTCTGAGTCTTCTGGAATCCTAACTACCACTAATATGTCAGGTCCCAAGGGCAGGGCTTTCTTGTAATGCTTTATTATTTTCTATGACTTTTTATTGTGAACTGAGTACGGTTTTACAGTTCAAGTTGGTTTTCCATTCAGCAATTCACACACATTTTGCTTCATGTCATAGATTGCAATCTCCACCATGTAACATCACTCTTCCCATGTCTTCCATGCATTGCTCCTTCCATTATTCCTCTGTCCCTAACCAGTCCTGCCTTGTGAACTTTGTCCTTAGATGGATGTTGCCCTTTGGATCTCTGTTGGTTGATGACTTTAAGGAGTGCAATGTTGTTGTTGTTAAGTGCAGTTGAGTCAGTTCAGTCTCATAGCAACTCTGTATAGCATTTCCAAGGAATAGTGAGTTTGAAGCTCTTATCTTGTGGTTCAAACTGACCTTGCAGTCCAGTGCTTTATCCCACAGCACCACACCAGGCTTCCTAAGGTGTGCATATCTCCCTAGTCTTATTGTCCACCATATAGACCTATTGTTTGACTGGAAATTAAGCCAAGAGTGTGAATTCAGTTGCAGTCCTTAAAGGTGACTAAGGGCCAGAGTCTTGGGAGTTACACCTGTCTCTAGGAGACCCAGTCGTCATGATCTTTTTTATTATTTTGAATTTTATTCCACAATTTCTTGCTACTCTAACCAGGAATTTATAACGTAATCCCTTTCAGAGCAGTTGGTAGTGGTTGCTGGGCACCTTTGGGTTCTTCTAGTCTCAAGGCAGTGGAAGATGAGGTTCACGTGGTCCATTAGTTGTGTAACGTGTGTTTTATTTTTAAGTTCAAGTTAAAATATGCGAATGACCCAATGGTAACAAGGAAAGAAAGCCTGTTTAAGAAATGTGTTCTCCAGGATAGCCCCTCAGCTCTAACAGGGACAAGGTCAAAGACAAGGTCAAAACCTAGACTCACTTTCAACCATTCAGTGATTTCACTTGGTTCTCAGGATGCAGACCAATCCTGATCTGCCTTCAAGAGGACAGTCTCACAAGGTCAAGCTTCTCATGTTCCTTCCAGCCTCTTCTAGACCTGTTGAGTCTCACTCCCTCTGCTCCAGCTCTGGGTCTTTGGTTACCTTCTGCCTTTGTTTGTTACCTCTCACTTCCAGACCTGCAAGACACCCTTATCCTTCTGCCCTTTTACCTGGATGAATTCCACTCATGTCATTAAATGAGCCTTGAGTCCTTACTTAACTGCTTAACTGGCTGAACTGTCATTTCCCCCAGTGTTGACTTAGGTAGCCTTCAGCCCCCGGAATGGTGATTGTATACACAACAAATACAACACTGCTTGGTCCAATGCTATACCCAGGATCTGTTGTGGGCTAGAAAATTGTGATCCATAGAGTTTTCTTTGGATGATTTTCAGAAGCAGATAACCAAACCTATGTTCTTAGTCTAGCTTCATGTGGAATCTCAGCTGAAACCTGTTCAGTATCATAGCCACAGGCAAGCCTCCACTGACAGTGAGGTATATTGGCCAGGAATTGAACCAAGTCCCCTTCACAGAAGGAAGATCACTACAACTGACCCACCAATACCTCATTTGTAAAGTGTTAGGAAAACACATTGCAAACACTCTCTTTCAATTATATTACTGACCCAAGCTCCCTACCATGTAACACTCACTTTCTAGTATACCAGTGCAGTTTTAACATATTCAGATACACTTGTAATGACTTGTTTGGTTGTTTCTCTTGCATACAAATTCAGACTCTGTAGGAGAATTTGGACATTTCCTGTCTGGCTCATTTACTCAGCCAGCATGTTGCCTGGTATACCAAAAGTGGTGAGCCCTGTTAGTTGGACAAATGAATGTCTCAGTGTAGATCGAAATGAAAAGGCAGAGTACCTGTCTGCAGGATGTTTACAGCTTTGGAGAGAGGGAGTACAAAATCTCTGATTTTTATTAATTAAATATAGCGGATCAGAGCCATAATTGGGAATCCTGGTGTGGTTCTCCAGGATAAGCACTCAACTTCAGTGTCAGTTTAAACCACAAAGTCAGTGGTTCAAATCCTCCAGCCGTTCCTTGTAAACCCTATACAGAGGCACTATGAGTCAGAATTGACTTAATGGCACTTAACAACAAAAACCATGATAGGATCATGGCCAGTGTGGTGTGGGAATGTAAAAGGGGAGGAAAGTTACTGAATTCGGAGTTAAGTAAGATATCCTGGAACAAGGGACATTGTGGAGTCAAGTGGGAAGGATGTGGAGAAGTTAATCGAATGGAGGAACGAGATGGGAAAATGGAATTAAAGATAATGGAATTGTCCATGAGCTTTTTGAAGCACCCTAGTATTGTGTTGCATTGTGTTGTGTTGTGTTGTAGTGTATTGTAGTCCTTGTGTGGTATTGTAGGATAAGCGCTGGACTACATGGTTGTTGGTTCAAACTCACCAGTCAATCCTTGGAAATCTTACGTAGGGTCTCTATGAATTGCAACCAACTTCATGACACGTTATTTTACAGTATTATATTAAGGAAATGAGTGACTTACAGCCCTTAAATATCAATACACATTACCATTTAACAAACTCAATCCTCAATCCACTTAACAATGATCTGAATTCCATGCAGACATTCAGGGATCAAAGGAATCTCATCCTTCCACCATACTCTCTTAGACAAGACAGAGACAAAGAAAGACCACGTGTGCCTTGGGCAAACTGAAAAAAATTCTCCCAGAAATGGAAACTCTTAAGTTTCGCCATAAGGATGAATTGAAATTTCCAAGGTGAAAAGAATGTACTGAAAGATTTTGAGGAAGAGGGACTTAGTCTTGTTTAGGAAAAGAGAATATGAAGAGTTGAATCTTTGTGGTTAGAAAGCTATGACTCTACCTAGTGTATGCATAGTCTGTGCATTGGAGGTGTAATGTGTGTTTGGATGTGAGGGTGTCTGGGGGTGGGGGGGGAAGTTGAAAGCTCTTTGTCTTAGTAAATAATAATAATAGTGGCTGTGTCTTTGTTCTCATTTTTCTTTTACTTTTACTCATGATATTCTATCTAATACCTTTATGAGTATGTAACTGCATTGATATTTCACTGGGATAGGTTGCTAGGTATGTAATGACTCAGCCAATGGTTGTCAACAGTTTAAAGGCTATCTGCATGTGTTACTGTATGGTCATCGGCATGGGGGCGGGAGGAAGGTGAAGTAAACTTATAGTTTTATTTTCGGAGTATGAGTGTACCCACTTGCTGACCTTCCCAAGCATTGTGTACTTTGCTTCTTTAATATTTCTTAACTTTAGAGTCAACAAAGGGAATCCAGGTGGAAGAGTGGGTTAGGAGTTGGGCTTCCAACTGCAAGTCATTGGTTCAAACCCATCAGTAGCTCTAAGGGAGAAACATGTAATTCTCAGCTCCTGTAAAGACAAATAGTCTCAACCCCCCTATAGAATAGTTCTTCTCTGACCACGAGGGTCACTGTGAGTCCTCTATCCACTAGGGTCACTGTGAGTCAAAGCCAACTTGATGGTGGTGGGTTTGAGTTTAATAGTCAACATTTTGGACTTTGAAGGTGACTTCAGGATATTTGAGGATATCCTTGGCTTTCTGAGGACCTTTTTCAGAGCGCCTTAGATAAATGACAGTATTCATAAAAGATGGAACATGGATAAATCCCATGTCTGATACAGATGCATTCTGGAAAGTGATAGTATTTGCCTTGGAGAAAAGAAGGTCTACAGGAGGTAAAAGCGGACAAGGCAGGAACCATCATTGATCATCTTCACATACAACTCCACAAAACAAAACCAAGACCTGTGAGGCAGTTTCTTCAAAACGAGAATTATCCAAAAGTTTCCTGTAGGTCTGGTGACTTCACAAAGTCTGAGCGGCCTAGTTTACAATCACTGACTGTCTTCTCCATCATCCACCAGCCCTTTGCCACCCCCCACCTCTTACATGGTATTTTCAATA
>NW_006408555.1:6121927-6123617 GCF_000296735.1 Chrysochloris asiatica | reverse complement strand
GTAGGTTAGCAGGGGTAACTGCCACGTCACCGCATTTTATTGTCAGCTTGATTTTGTCTAGTAAATCTATGGCTGGCAACGCAACTCAGCCGATATTTGGTCTCTGAGTTATTGAGGAAATGGATGGTTGAAGTGACGTAAATTTAGTGTCTTGCTTCACCAACCTTCTGAAAATGTGCTCAAGGAGGTTTGGCGTGTGTTGACTATTTCTTTCTTAAGTAGGCAAACTTCAGCCCCAAGAGGTAATAGAAGCAAATTTTTTATCTCACCCCAGGTATAGCAAAGCTGGATGAAGTGTGCATTTGATTGCATACAAAATGTGAACTGAGTAGCATCAAACCCTCCTCTGAGCAACTTTCAGCACAACTAGCTCAGCTTCCAAAAGGGAATAAATTATAGATTGATTTCTGCTGTTGTATGTACGGCGTATTTGCAGGCTATTAAGCTATCCCCCAATAGCCTAAGGTGCTGCTCCTTCTAGCCAGCAGTGAGCTGGAATGTGGAGCCTCTCTTCTGTCTTCCTGGGAACTGTGATTGTCTGCTTTCACTTGAGTGAATGAGCTATCCCTCTAGACAGATATGTCCCAGCACCTGATGATCCTCAGCAGCCCTGGGGTAGTGGGATTGCACAATGTCTGCAAGAAGGGTCATGGGAGTCTCAGAGAGTGACTTTGGATAAATCTCTTACATCTCTGAACTGCAGGAAAATGGTCATGTTGGTAATCCCTGCTGCTGATGTTAGGTGCTCTTAATGCTATTCCAACTCACTAGGATCCAGTGTACAGCCAAACAAAACATTGCCCAGCCCTACAGCATCCTCATCATCTTTTCTGTGTTTGAACCATTGATGCAGCAACTGTGTCAATCCATCTCATTGAGGGTCTTCCTCTTTATCTTTGACCCTCGACTTTACCAAGCATGATGTTCTTTTCATGGACTTGTCCCTCCTGATAATACACCCAAAGTTATGTGAGATGAAGCCTTGCCATCATCACTTCTAGGGAACACTCCACCTGTCCTTCCCAGGCAGATTTGTAGTGGTTCTGATAGTCCTTGGCTTATTCCATGTTCTTTGAATGCCATAATTCAAAAGCATCATGCATATGAACTGATTAAAAATAGAACAACTTGTGCTTGACACACCTTAGTCCTCAGGGTGACATGTTTGGTTTTTACCTCTTTAAAGATGTATTTTGCAGCAGATTTCCCCAATAAAAAATGTTGTGTGTTTTCTTGACTGTTGTTTCCACAGGTGTTGATTGTGAATCCAGTTCAAAGGAAATCCTGACAACTTTAATCTTTTCACCATTTGTCACGGTGTTGCTTATTAATCCAGTTGAGAGGACTTTTGTTCTCTTTGTGCTGAGGTGTAATCCATACTGAAGGCTGTAATCAAATGGATTAAACAGTATAACATGCCTAACATTGTACCTGAGACATAATTTACTCAGTGTCGTTAATGTTTTTTGTTGTCATTGAGTCAAGTCTAACTTGTGACAACTCCAAGCACAATAGAGCAAAATATTGCCCAATTCTGTGTCATCTTCAGTGTTGGTCTGTTTCATTCATATTTACTGTCACTGATATTCTGAATGCTTTCCAACCTATGAAGCTCATCTCCCAGCATAGTCTTGATATGATCTATCTCCCAGCATAGTGTTGGTATGATCCATCTCCCAGCATAGTCTTG
>NW_006408555.1:6108371-6121161 GCF_000296735.1 Chrysochloris asiatica | reverse complement strand
CTTAGCTAAGTTTTGAAAGTAGACCACCAGACCTTTCTTCTTAGTCTGTCTATCTAGAAGCTTCACTGAAACATACCCATGTGGGGACTGTGCTGGTATTTAAAATACTAGTGACATAGCTTCTAGCATCATAGCAACACACAAGCTGCCACAGAACACCACACGGATGGGAAACCCTATGGAGCAGTTGGGCTGTGCCCTGTAGATTCACTGTGGGTCAGAATCAGCTTTCTGGAATTGAGTTGGCTTTTTGTTTGTTTGTTGGGTACTAGTCATTAGGATCCCTGGTGTGGTGCTATAGGATAAGCACTGGACTGGTAACCACAAGGTCAGCGGTTCAAACCTACCAGCTGCTGCTCAGAAACCCTTCATTTGGGACTCTGGTGGTGTAGTGGTTACGAATCGGGCTGCGAACCTCAAGGTCAGCAGTTCAAAACTACCAGCTGTTCTGCTGGAGAAAGATGAGGATTTCTGCTCCCGTAAAGCTGTACAACATAGGAAACCCTATACAAGGTTGCTATAAGTCAGAACTGACTCCACGGCACATAACCACCACCACTGTAAGTCGGAACCAACTCAACAGCATTTAGCAACAACAACATAGGGACACTATGAGTCACCGTAAACTTGAGGGCAATGGAGGTTTTTTTTTTTTAATACTTTTAAAATCAAAGGTTCCTCAAAAAGTTCATAGTAGAATTTTGTTAACTTTCAAATCAGTTTCTCCAGGAGCTTTTTGAATGCCCCCCTGTACTATGGGCAGTAGAGGGGAAGAGCCTCCAGTCAGCAACATTGGCCCCCCTCTGTTTTCCACAAACATGTTTTGCATCTGTGGGGAATGTCAGAGGCCTTGAGGCTGGACTGGGGCAAGAAGGAAGTTCAGTCATGGGGCCCCTTCCATTGCCTCCCTGTTGTTTCTTCTCCTCTTGGCCACAGGTAGGTTGGAGTTTGGTTTGGGTAACTCAGTGGGCCCTTGCTCCTCCTCCCAGCATCCCCCCAGGGTACCATCAAAACCAGTAAATTCCAGTCTCCTCCATATTGCTGTGCAGACATCTAGAACCTGAGCCCTCTTTCAGGATAAGAACCCACTCTTCACTCTGCCCTTTTCTTCCTGCAGGTCCCCTGTGCCCCAGTGCTCATCTGGCCTGTTCCCATCTTCTCCCCAGTGGGTGCTCCTCCCCTCTAAATTGCCAGCATCCCTCCCTGGCAACTCCCCCTTGCTTCTCTGTCTCCTGGACACTCACTGCCGCACTCTTTGGTACTCACCTTTCTTCCTTCCTCTAGAATGTTTGCTCCTGATGGCAGGGCCTTGGTCTCCTGGGCACTGCAGTGTCCCCAGTGCCTAGGGCTATATAAGGCAGGTAGGAAGCAGTGAATGAATAGGGATCATGTTACCCTGCTTTCTAAGTTCTTCATTTCTCTCCACCTTCCTCTCCCTTTGCTCCTGCCCCTCCTCTGCCCCATTGGGGCAGGACACTCTTCTGAAGTCTACCATCTTTGGGACTGTCAGCTGGAATACCTCCTGGCAACACAAGACCTGCTTTTAATGTGTCCCAGTTTCTCCAGAGATTGAGGAACAGGGAGGAAGGCAAATTAAATTTTAAAGCCAAATACCCTAAGACAGAAAGAGGAAGGATCCAGTAGAGACCCTGTGAGCCACGGGATGTGTATGTAAGGACGACAATTCTAATGTTAAAAAAAAACAGCATGAACGTGTCTCCCTGAAGCCTTGGTGTTGGATGTTGTGGCCTCAGGCCTTTGCCTCTGAGATGTTGATGGATTGTCTCTGAGAGGCAGAGGCTGCAGAGCGGGTCCCACAATGCTCAGGGCTGGACCTCTTTAAGTACTGCAGTGGTTATGAGCCCATCTTGAGTTCATAAACTTGCTTTGTACATCCCTTTGTATCCCTGGGACACAAGAGTGTCAAATGCAGGTATACCTCAGAGACACTGCAGGTTCGGTTCCAGATCACCACAGTCAAGTGAATATTAAGTATCACAGTAAAGCAATTCTCGCTTTACTATATTCTATGAAGTGGGAATGACCAAAGTGTATGACTGGTTAAGGATTAGGGCTGCTAACCACAAGGTCAGTGGTCCAAACCCAGAATGAGAATAGTACAGTAGACTTGTTCATTGCAAGGCAGCCACAATCCTTCCATTTGTAAAAAACACAGTGAAGCTCAATAAAACAAAGTAGGCTTGTATATAATGGATCCTTAGAATTAAACCAAATTTTCTCATAAGGACCATTCTGGTGTGACCTGGGTTCAAATCTAGTTGTGATCTCTGAATGACCTCATTGAACATCTGGTCTCTGTGTGGTTCAGTTTGCTCATCTGTAAAATTGAGGTCATGATAACCACTTTACAGGATTAACTGACCCAACACACGTTCTATTTGCACGGTCCTGTCATAGTAAGGACTCAGTAATTGCATGTCAGTTGGTTTAGCAGTAATAGTAAGTAGCGTCATGATCATTGAGCCTACAGGTGATTACACAGCCTCACTCTCTACATCCAGACCTGTCCATAATGGTCTTGAACCATCCTCCATCTCCCTGCCCTGGGCCCATATAATGCATCAGGCACTCCTCAGGACGGCAAACACTTGCCTTTACCTGTCCCAATCCTGCCCATTCCACATGTCAGTGTCTCCTTGGCCCCATCTTTAAAGGCTCAACCCCAGACATTCCAGCATATTCTAAGCACACCGCCTTGCTAAGCTGCAGCTGCAAGCCCCCAGGGACATGGTTTGCAGTTTCAAACAGTCAACCAATAGAGACGTGCGTACAAAGTTGCATACTGATTTGATTAAACACCAGTCAGATCCGATACAATGGCTCCTACCTGGTCACAGTCGCTTGAGAACACAGACAATGTCATGAACCCAGACATGGTCAGAAGTACGCACCACCAGAAATGTTGAGATGGATGTTTGCCAACAAACGCATGCTCATAAACAGTGCGTGATCACATGCACTGAACATGCAAATTTCCTTCAACTAACATGTGTGATTTCTCTCAATGTAAGGCAAGAAATTAAGGGTCGGAGATTTAAAAAAACAAACACATCCACTATGGTGGATTCACAGTCAGCACGTATGGTGGCATTTTTACAATAGATGACCTACTGCTCCTTCCAGATACTATTTCCCAGGCCTCAGGTTACCTGCTCCTTTTCCTAGGCACTGTGGATCCAGGGACAGGCACGACTGGGTTCACTGTGTTCCTCCAGAAGCTGTGAGAGGCAGGGAAATGGGTTGGCAACTGTGGCCTCCTGTTGGCTCCTAGAAGGCTCCATCGTGTAAAGTGAATATGGCTGATGTGGGCACTCTGAGCTGCCATGAAGATGAGACTGTCCCTGCTCATAGACTTGAAAACATGCATTTCTTTTAAACAATGCAAAGTTTACTGTTGACATTACAGGATGCTTTTTCATTGCTTGAGACCCATTTGTACCTATATTATCCTCATGAACCTAAGTCTTTGTTTGTCTTGTTATAGAACCCAGTCACCAATCCCTGCTGTCTGCAGAGGACTTTAAATCTTTTCATCCTGGTCTCCTAGACATCTTCTCATCTGAGTCTCCAATTGGTTGATTTTGTTTTGTTTTCCTTTTGTAAATGAGATTTGTATATTGCACATATTTTACACATTTTCAATTCTTTCGCCATTCTCTAATAAACCAGCAAGGTCTTCATAGATGTGACTTGTCAGTTTTGTATGAATATAATCCAGTGATTTTCATTGTCTTCTCTTTGTCTGTGTCAGCCTCTTTCTCTATATATTTTTGTTTAGTTTTGGTATTTTGAGTGTTTTGTTGTTATTGATTGGAGTTGCTTTTTATTTTTATTGGTTGGCTTACTATTTAGCTATTTGTTCATGTGTGTGTGTGTGTGTGTGTGTGTGTGTGTGTGTGTGTATTTTGTTTTGTTTTGAAATCTTTCTACCTTTCTCTGCTTTCTCTTTTTCACACTTAAAGACTTCAGTTTTGTGTCTTTGCCTGACGCTTCAGTCTTTGGTCTTCTCAGAAACCAGATTGTCTTTTATTTGAATGTTTTAATTGAGATCTGAATCATGTTCTCCTGTGTACAATGTTGTGGCCCTAAGATAGAACATGCATGCCTTAGTGACATTTCCACAGAGAAATAGAACCGGTGAACTGTAAAATTATGTTGTTATTGTCATTAAGTGCTGTTGAGTCGGTTCCAATTCATAGTGACCCTATATAGGGTTTCTGAGGAACAGCTAGTGGGTTTTAAGTTCTGGCCTTAGTCCAGTGCTTATCCTACAGAGCCACATCAGGAGTCCCTAGAGATCAAGATACAGATACAGATATAGAGATCAAGATACAGATATAGAGATCAAGCAAAAGAGAGAAATGTGCTTTGAAGAATTTAATCATGCAACTGAAGGGAGCTGGCAAGTCCAAAAGGAGCCCCAGTGGCATAGTGGTTAAGCACCTGATTCCTAAGCATAATGGTAGTGGTTCAAACCCACTAGCTGCTGCGCAGGAGAAAGGGGAGGTTGTCTGCTCCTAAAAAGGTTTCTGGCCTTGGGAACCCCAGGATGCAGCTCTGTCTCCATCCTACAGGGTCGCTCTGAGTTGGAACAGACCCTGTATGACGCTGTGCACACCTATATTTGGACACAGCAGCAATTATTGGGGCTTTTGTGTTGTTTTTATATTGACAAGTCCAACATTTGTAGGTCAGGTGACCATCTGGAGAATCCTGCAATCCTGTGTCTCCAAATCTATAAGTCATGTGACAGGCAAGAGGCAAAGTTGGGAAGAGCTGGCACAATGTCCACATGTAGTCTGGGTGCAGAATATACCCTGGGGAGGACTCCCTTGTAGCTTTTTTTTTTTTTTTCTTAAAGTTTTTATTGTGAATTGTGTGAAATTTACAGGGCCGATCATCAGTTTTGTATTCAACAAATCATATACTTTGTTTCATTACAATGATTATAATCCCCTCTATGTACCATCAGAGGAGCTCTGATAGCATGAGGAGCTCTGGTAGCATGGTGGTTATGAATCGGGCTGTGAGCCACAAGGTCAGCAGTTCGAAACTACCAGCTGTTCCACAGGAGAAAGATGAGGGCCTTGTAAACCCTGTATAGGGTCGCTATGAGTCGGAACCAAATCCACGGCACATAACAACAACAAAAAATGTACCATCAAGTAACAGTACTTCTCTATATTCATTTTAGCTCTTAAAAAAAACAAAAAAAAAAAAAACTCAGGCATATATAATAATTTACATCACCAAAGGGCACATTCTGAAAGTCTCCCTCCTGGCCTCCAGCTCTCAGTCCCTCTCTTCCCATGAATCTAGAGTCCTCAGCTGCTCCTTCTTTCTATGAACCCATGTCTGCCTCCATCTCTGATGTCACTGCTTCTCTGGATAAGGTCCCACATTCAGCTTGTGCTCTTCTCCCTTGATGATCCTAAGGTCCTCTGTTTCTGGACTGTAAGATTAACTACTACTCCCCCATTTTTGTTACAAAACTTCTACCTTTACAATTGTGACAGTCGCAATTAGTCATGATAACAATTACTCACTATTGAATCATAAGAATTTTATCCCTATCTCTTTTTACCAGACCCGTCTAGACTCCTTGTCCATGGGCTCAGGAGTCCCCAGGTCTCACCCCACTTTGGACCAACCAGCCCTTCTTCTTTTCTCCCTCATCTCCATGTCAACAGGATAGTTATGGAACGTGGTAGAATTCAGCCGCTTCCCCTCTTCCACTCACCAGTAGACCAGTGTGGTCACCAGCAAGCTTACATCCTTGCTCATGTGTTCCCTTTGAGTTTCAGTCATAGAGGGGTAACACTTGAGATTTGTTTTTGTTTTGTTTTTTTGTATTTTTGCCTCACTAGACATCTTCCTGACTCAGTTTTACCCCTCTGTCAGATTTTGTATTTCACTGTGTTCCCAGGAGTGTGAGTACAGAGTTGATGAGAATATGCATTTGTAAGGCTCTTGATAGATATTTGTTCCCACCCAAATCATGAGAATGATTATTTCTGGAAGCATCTTTCAGCCTTTTCTGGACTTGCCTTTGTTTGACTTTGCTTATATAAATTTCCCTTTAAACTCTAAATTATATGAACATACGTATGCATATTTCTCTGTGTGTAAACATACATACATTGAGTCCTGGTATGGTGCTGTGTGCTAATGCATCAAACTGCAAAGTTGTTTGAACTGCAATGTAATGTTGGTGGTTCAAGCTTACCAGGTGCTCCTTGGAAACCCTATACAGGGTTGCTATGGATTGGAATCGACTTGACAGCACTTAACAACAACAACAAACATACATACACTCTTATGAGGGGGCGGTTGTCATATATCATTCATTTGTGATGTGATTTTTGGTGTAGACGTATTGCTGAAAGTTGGAGATACTTCCAGCTGATAATATTCAAGATAATTTTAATCAGTTTGTAACACTTAGTGAGATCAAATTCGATCTTAAAAATTATATTTCCTCTCTGATTGTCCTTCAGTCCTTCTGATCAGATCAAGAAGAAAGTCTCAGTGGGGTACTAAGAACTATTTAACAATTCTCTACTACTTCCTTGTCTCCCATTTAAAAAGAGATTGTAGGTCCCATATTAGGAGCTTTCAATCCAGAAGCCATAGCTTCAAGGTAGGATTGATAACATCATGTTGTCTCCAGTCTGTTCATTTGTATGTTTTTTCTTAGTTGTCTGGAAACTGATGCTGATCTTATACTTAAAACAATGATAAGAAGCTTCCTTTAGGGCCACATATATTTAACTTGATAGGTGAGTTACAGACAAGACAAAAATGACACCAGTGTGACTTCAGTGGTTTAACTTTGGCAACTACTACTTTGGGGAAGTGCATTTCAAAATCAGGCCATCACTCCACCAGTAATAGCAGCGAGTGGACTTTTCGTAAACACTGACTACAGCTGCCCATCATGCTTGACATAGTCTTGGCCTATGTGATGACCCCTCCATCCCCTTTCATCTATGAGTGTGAGGTCTGACAGTGGGCTGTTGGGGGGAGAGTCCTTTTATATACACCGAGTTCCGTGGGTCCCTGACCAGGTAGTAATCTGCTCACTGGCAGATTAAGAAAGGTAATACAAGTGCACTGGAGGGTGTATAAATCAAGATTGACATTGTGAATAGAATGATTCAGAAGAAAGGATTAAATAGCTTAATGATAGTTATTGTGAATCACAATGTCAGCCTTAGTGGGATTCTAGCAATGCACTTGCTAACGCTAATGAGGTTTGATAGAAGAAAATTAACAATGTCCAAACAGCTGTATGCGTTCACAACAAAGGAACCATAGCTTAAAGCAGACTGATCCATCTTTTCTGTGGGGGATCTTAGTCAATCGATTTTATTTTCTCTTTTAGGATATATTTAAATTTGCAAGAACTTCTCCTGTTCCGAGACAAAAGAGGTCCATTGTGGTGTCTCCGATTCTAATTCCAGAGATCCAAAGACAGCCTTTTCCAAGAGAAGTTGGCAAGGTAAGTCAGACATGTGACACATGGCAAGAGCACATTTTTATTCAGAGCTGAGGACACGTGATGTAGACTGTCAGGTAACCAGCTTGAACTGAAAGGCAAAGGATTCTGGCAAGAAGAGAATTTTTAAAAATTGCCCCCCCAAAATGTGACATGTGAGAAAGAAAATTAACCGATGACAAGAAAACTTTGAATGTCCTGACTTGGAGATCTTGCTGGTAAATATTGATGTTGAAATTATGTCGGAAGAATGACAATGGCAAACAAATGGAATTTTTGCTTTTACAGATTTTGTGCAGGTGACTGGCCAGATATATAACCCCTTAGGCTAGCAGTGCGCTGATATGTGATCTTTCTGCTGAGACTCCAATCTTTAGTTGTATACCTTTGCGGATACCACTGAGTCAGATGTTAAACCATACCAGAATTGCCTTCAATATCTGTTCTTCCAACAACAGTCTATTCAAGGCAATCTAGGCTGTTACTATCAGCCCCTTAAAATTCCAACCTACCCATTAACCCAATTCTAAGACCATTCCTGTAATTACATATCTTTTAGAACAGCACCCCACTCTAGATACTAAATTCTGTATTCATTATATGATGTAATTATAACAGAAACATCATGTATGGATGGCTTGAATGAACAGAAACTCATTCTATTACAGTTTTGGAGGCTGGAAGTCCAAGGTCAGGGTAACGGCTCTAAGGAAGGCTTTCTTTGTTGGCCCACAGGTTAAGAGGAAGGTCCTTGTCGGCTCTCAGCATCTGTGGGCTGATGTTCCTTGGAACTTGTCTGGTGTGTCCCTGCATCTGTCTCCTGCAGGGTCTAGGAGGGTCTCAGTTCAGAGACCCTGGAACCAAAGCGCATGCTCTTATTCTAGTCCTTCTTTCCCGGTGGTACCAAGGTTTTCCAAACTCGAGAAAATAAAATCGTACTAATGAAATCCATGAAATACTCTTGAATGAATCAGAACAAGATTTTCTTTTGTCCTAGGAAGAAATAGTCTCTGTTGTTGTTGTTGTTAAGTGCCATTGAGTCGATTCTGACCCATAGTGACCCTGTATAGGGTTTCTAAAGAGCAGCTGGTGAGCTTGAACCACTGAACTTGCAGTTCAAACGGCTTTACAGTCTGACACATTAACCCACAGTGCCACTCCAGGATCCTGTTAGAAGGGTGCAAATATTTGTATTGCCTCAACTAAACATTCTCTTCCCATGGTCAAGTCTACAAAGTGAAACTAGATTGCCTTTGTATTGAACGTGGAGTTTGAACAGTGAGTGGCTGACCTTAATGGTGGGTGCTATTGGGCTCTTCCTGACTTCATTAAATAGGGGAACACTTCTGCTTCCAACTCTAAGCTTGTGACTGAGTAAATATAGTTTATGAACAAGCAGACAACGTCTTCATGTGATAGACCTTATATTGCCATAGGGGAAATGGACATGTTGATAAATAAATAAGTAAACAAGAAAATGGTAGAGTGTAATGTATGTTAGGCACACCTTAAACTGTGCGGCGGGGCCAGTAAGAGAGGAGATGAAGGGATCTTTGCACAGACAGCAGGGAAGCTGGTCAGAACTGCTTGAGTTTGAATGAAGACTGAAGGGATGAGAAAGGATTGGTTATGGGAAAAGCAGGTGAAATGGCAACACTGTTTGAGCAGACTTCTGGAGATGAGAAAGTATGGATGGATTTGAGGAGCCAAAGTCAGCAACAAGGTAGAAAGTGGTCAACATTGAAGGCAAACAGGTTAATTTTATGTACAACAGACTAAACAAGGCCTGACTCTTTGGCCATGATCTTTGATATATTTCAGCCCTTTGTTGAAGCTCTTGTATCCAGATTTGGACAATCTATTGTGTGTACATTGCTACAGTCTGTTTCAATCTCAAACATCCGTCCCCCTCAAGTACAACTTTTCCTTGAGGTATTTAATGGGGGGGCAGGTAAGGAGGGTCATTTGGGGGCCCATTTTCTCATAAGCTAAATTGAATCCAATCTCGAGACTCATTTTTCCTTAGCCCCTCATGGTCTGACCACAACCTGGATCCTTGATAACACAACAGCTTCTGTAAATGTGACAGTCTAGAAACATTTTAAATCAGTGCACTTGTCTTCCAGTGTACCAGCTGGTTTCTGCACAACAACCACACTGCCTTGAAAAACACATTTGTTTGTCCTTCCTTTCTATGCCTTGGAAGGACCGTAGTTCCCCTCGCTGTGCATCCTTGTTCATACCCATTCCTATTATACCGTATGTCTTACTCTCTTCAGTTCTACCAGCAGCTGACACACTGAGCCCGTACACCTTACAATAGCACAGAGATGTCTTTGTGTGACTTTCTGTGACTCTGCCCTCCATATACCACCTGTCGATACCCAGTATTTCCTGGACTAGTTTCATAAATATTATGTATTAGACTTCAGTAGAAAGAGCCCCATGGAAGCAGACACTGAGACAAGCATTCCAACACTGGGGATTTGTTTAGAGAGTCATGCCCACTGTCAGGGTGTGAGGAGGAGAGACTGGGAAGTAAGAGGTGTCTTTATCAAGCATGGGGCCACTGTGGGCACTGGAGCAGAATCCCATGCGGACATCAAGGAAATAGTGTGAGGCATAGTCCTCCCAATTATTCAGCCCAAGAATGGAGGGAGCTGGGGCATTTTGCAACAATTCCCACCCGTGCTTGGCAGAGAGCTGCTGACGGTGGTATAAATTTCCAGGCAAACACAGCCTGTACAGAGGCACAACAGCCGTCTGAGTCTTGAGGGGTGAGATTATAGGCAAAGAGAGACTGTGGAGTAGCTAGAAATCAGCTGAGGGGTCTGAAGAAGTGAAGTCCCCAGTATGGGGGAGATTACCAGCAGTTTCTGTTCTTCCACTAGGCTGACAAAAGCACCTCTGTGTCACAGACTCGGTTTTCTCCTTCTGTTAATTGCCCACAGCACCTAGCCAGAGCCCCTGCCGCTGTCTTGCTTCTCCTCTGCTCCTGTCATATCTCCAGAAGTCACTCAATTGTGTCTGGTGCCTTTGAACCCCACTGTACTTGTCTCTCTCCTTTAGTAAGTATACTCTGCATCCCGGGGAGGGGGCACACGTCTCTGAAATTCCATCCAATTTATGTCAACCAGCATATAATCAACATCTTTGGTTTATAAAAACATGACACTAGGAGCTGAGGACTTAATGGCAAAGGAAAGAGACAGGATTCTTGATCTCATAGTTAGAAAGTAATGGAAAAATATCATCACACATTTATCATCAGTCCAGTTCTGTGCTTAGCCCTGGCATTTACTGTGTTGAATTCTCATAATAGCAACACCATGAGGATCACCTTTCCATGTGTCCAGTGAGGCAGGTAAGGTACCCCAAAGATGGCATAACCCCAAGTCCGTAGCAGACCAAACTTGGTACCAGCTCTCCGAGATCGTAGGAACCCATTCACTCACGGCTACTAAGTGTCATCTCAGAATCTGTTCCCATGGGGTGCAATATCATGGCTAGAAATTTGTGTCTTTATAAACATCACTGAAATTACCTGTGATTTTGTGAAATGCACCCCAAAACAAGATAAATAGAGGGCAGAGTCAAATGATAACTACATTCATCCTGTTGTTAAGTGCCATCGAGTTGGTTCCGATTTGTAGCAACACTGAATAGGGTTTCTGAGGAATGGGGGTAGATTGGAATCACCAACTTTGCAGTTAGTAGGCCAGTGCTTAACCTACAGTGCCATACTAGGACTCCATACTCATTATAAAGCGTATATAAGCAGTTATCATTGACTTGGTTATGAATTATGGCAACTTTCATGTGTGTCAGAGTAGGACTGTCCTCTCTAGGGTTTTCAGTGGCTGTGTTTTCAGAAGTAGACCACCAGATCTTTCTGACCAGGCTCTTCTGAGTGATCTTGAACCTCCAACCTTTCCATTTGCACCACACAGGGAGTCCACAAAAGTAAGTTGTTGTTAAGTGCTGTGAATCGGTTCTGACCCTATAGAGGGTCTCCAAGAAGCAGCTGGTGGACTTGAGTCACTGACATTGTGCTTAGCAATCTGGTCCTTTTCCTATAGTACCACACCAGGACTCCAAAGCAAGTATGGTGGCTGTGTGCCATTGAGTCGGTTCCGACTCATAGTGACTCTGTACAGGGTTTCCAAGGGTGAAATCTTTACGGGAGAAGAACACCTCATCTTTCTCTCACAGAACAGCTGGTAGCTTTGAACTGCTGACCTTGTAGTTCACAGTCCGATTTGTAATGGTAGAATCTTGTCAGTGGGCTGTAAGAACGGTCACAGTAAAATTAATTCAGCATTCCTGTGTGCTTGTTCAAAATATCATAATAAAATATTGGGTAAAATTAAGCATAACCAATATAAAATTGGAGTCCTGGTGTGGCGCCGTGGGTTAATGCGCCAGACTGCAAAGCCATTTGAACTGCAAGGTCAGCGGTTCAAGCTCACCAGCTGCTCGTCAGAAACCCTATACAGGGTTGCTATGGGTTGGAATCAACTCTATGGCACTTAACAACAACAATATAAAATTATCATGGATACAGGGTTGACTTGCTAGTACAAACTTTCTTTTTAGTTGGTTGTTTTGTGCTTCAAGGAGATGGATGAGATGAAATATCAATTGCTTGATTTTCTTTGTTTCAACATTCATCACATGGGTTTTTTTTTACCCTTTCATGGCCAGTGGGACATATAATCCCCACCTACCCTTATTGAATGAGGCAGAAAGCATCAAGAGAAGATGGAAGGAATATGTAGAGTCACTGTACCAAAAGGAAATGGTTAATGTTCTATCATTTCAAGAGGTAGCATATGATCAAGAGCTAATGATACTGAAGGAGGAAGTCCAAGGTGCATTGAAGGAATTGGCAAAGAACAAGGCACCAGGAATTGATGGAATAAGAATTGAAATCTTTCAAGAAAGTGAGGCGACACAGGAGGCACTCACTCATCTCTGCCAAGAAATTTGAAAGACAACTATATGGTCAACTAATTGGAAGAATGTGCCCATTCCAAAGACAGGTGACCCAACGGAATGCAGATATCATTGAACAATCTCTTTGATATCCCATGCGAGTAAAGTTTTACTAATGGTAATACAGAAATAGCTACAATCATACATTGGCAGGGAACTTCCAGAGGTTCAAGCCGGATTGAGAAGAGGCCGTGGAATGAGGGATATCATTGCTGATGTCCGATGGATCTTGGCTGAAAGCAGAGAATATCAGGAAGATGTTTACCTGTGCTTTAT
>NW_006408555.1:6102557-6107846 GCF_000296735.1 Chrysochloris asiatica | reverse complement strand
ATTGCATTAGACAAACCTTGTTAAAGTATTGAAGAGCAAAGATGTCAGCTTGAGGACTAAGGTGCACCTGACCCAAGCCATGGTATTTTCAATAATGTCATATGCATGTGAAAGCTGGACAATGAATAAGGAAGACCATAGAAGAATTGATGCATTTGAGTTATGCTGTTGGAAGAGAATATTGAAAGCGCCATGGGCTGCCAAAAGAACCAACAGATTCGTTTTGGAAGAAGTGCAGCCAAAGTGCTCCTTGGAGGCCAAGATGGCCAAACTCTGTCTCTCATACTTTGGACATATTGTCAGGAGGGACCAGTCCCTGGAGAAGGGCATCATGCTTGGTAAAGTGGAGGGTGAGCGAAAAAGACTAAGACCCCAAACAAGATGATTGTCACAGTGGCAGCGATGAGCTCAAACGTAACAACGGTTGTGAGAACGGCACAGGACTGGGCAGTGTTTCGTTCTGTTGTGTGTAGGGTCGCTATGAGTCGGAACCCACTCGACAGCACCTAACAACAAGTAGTTAAATTGCTAAGACTGAAAATAGGGTCTTCTTCATCCTAAGGGGACCTCTGTGTGGCATAAACAATTTAGTATTAGGTTACTAAACAATGGCTAGCAGTTCTGATCCATCCAAAGATACCTGAGAAGAAAGTCTGGGCAATCCTCTTTTGAAATACCAGTCACTGAAAACTCTAAAATAGAATCACATGAAGATCAGCTCTACTGGGATACACATGGGGTTGCCATGTTGTTACCGTGTGCCATCAAGTTGAGTTGGACTCATAGCGGCCCTTTATGAAGGGTTTCTGGGGCTATACATCTTTGCAGGAGCAGAAAGCCTCATCTTTCTCCCACGCATTAGTTGGTGGGCTCTAACTGCAGACCGAGGAGCTCTGGTAGCGTAGTGATTACGAATCGGGCTGCGAACCTTAAGGTCAGCGGTTCGAATCTACCAGCTGCTCCGCGGAAGAAAGATGAGGCTTTCTACTCCCGTAAAGATTTACAGCCTCGGAAACCCTGTACAGGGTGGCTATGGGTCGGAACCAACTCGACGGCACTTAACAACAACAACAACAACAACTGCAGACCTTGTGATTTTTAGTCCAATGCTTAGTCTATGGAATCAAAACACTCCCCTGGGGTTGCCATAAGTCTCATCAACTCTACAACAGCTGGTTTGTTTTTGGTTTTCATCCAGAGAGAGGATCTGTTATCAGCGTTGGTTTCTTAACCAGCTGGGTAGGAATCCAGGAGGCAGATGAGCCAGCAGCCGTTTGGGAGCAGGCTGGGACGCGTGTGGCCATGGCAAAATGAGCCCATCTCCTAGTTTTCACGATCATTCCCACGGTACATGCTGTCCTTGAATCTCTCTCCACGTGTCTCAAGAATGAGTAAAATAACCCATCATGAAGACACTTCTTCACACATGGCTTTTTTATCCTGTTTCTGAATTGTAGACAGCAATGAGGAAGTACAAGTGTGTGCCCCAGGGAGAAATGTAATAATATCCAGTTCCCTACATGAGCATGCTCTATTCTTCTTTATAATCATTATTTCCTTTCCACTTCTAAGTGGGATTATTTCAAAATTTGAGCCATAAATAATTTGTCAGTTTTACCAACTTTAGGCTGATAAATATTTGATTACATCTTTAGAGATTTTTGAGTTCTTGGACCTCGATTGATTGAGAGCAGAGGACGTTAAATCTGTGAGGCAGCGCGGAGGTCTTTGGGATATGTATTTTATTCTACCTTATATTGAGTTTGAAAGACAAGTCATTTATGAAATGCTTATTAGGGATTCTACTTTCATCACAAGCCCTTTTCATCAAGACCAATGAAAGTATATTTTATTGAAAATCCTTTTCTTATATCCCTATAAATTGGCAGAATGGGCATTTAGCAAGAGATCTTTAACCCAGGATGGGAGAAATATATGTAAGAGAACCATGTGCTTTTTGTAAAGGGAGACAACATAGACCGACCATTAGGCCAAAAAATCATGAAAATCTCTTAACCAGAGCTGTGCATAGATTATGTCAGGGATGTAAGTCAGACCTGTGGACAATTTATGGTTGAATTTAGAAATGCCTCAGAGTTCTGGGTGCATACTTTATTAGAATTCTCACCACTCATAAATTATGCACCCAGAAATCCAGGTATTGTACCCTCCTTCCATCTTTACCTGCCTGTGCCAACAGATGCTAAGGAGTTCAGTGGTCTTAGAGCTGAATATTTTTATTATAATAACTGGTTAAGAAAGGTTGGCAGTTCAAGTCCACACAGAGGTGCCTCATAAGAAAGACCTGGAGATCCACATCTGGAAAACCAGTCCCTGGAAATTCTCTGGAGTGTAGTTCTCCTCTGACACAAAGTGGGTCCCTGTGAGCTGGAGCCTTACTCAAGAGTGAATAAAGGTCTGTTTGCTTTATCTAATTGTCTGAGTGATACAAGTGACTATTAGATAAAGCAAACAGATGCATAAAGATGTATAAACAGATGTATAAAGATGTATAAACAGATGTATAAAGATGTTATCTAGAGATGCTGAATCAGAAAGTTGATGCTGGGACCTCAGTCCTTCTCTATCTTCCCTTCCTCTTTCCTCCTTTGTGAAATGCAGATGTACTGGGTCTTGCTCGGTCCTGTCACTTCATTTTATGACTGTAATCACTATCACCTCCTACTTCTTTCAAAGACCATTGCTTCACATTCTGTATAACTCTTTAACTCCACACTCTCTTCTCAAAAATGTACATGTATTCAATTTCCCTCCTATCAGGTCAACTAACAATTTTATTCAATAACTAAAACTTTCCATTGGCTGGTTTATGAGATGGAAATTAGAATAGGGGGAATCTAGTGCTAATCTTACAGTCAGCGGTTCAAAACTACTAGCTCTTCTGCTGGAGAAAGATAAGCCTTTCTGCTCCCATAAAGATTTACAGCCTTGAAAACCCTATGTAGGATCGCTATGAGTCGGAACCCATTCCATGGCACATAACAACAAGTGACGGGTCACTACAAGGTTGGCAGTTCAAAGCCACCAGCTACACTAGGAAACCTAATACAAAGAAATCCTATGTGAACTGACTTGATGGCACTTAGCAACAACAAGAAGACACAAGATACCCAGAGGAGTCCTGGTGGCCTTGTAGGATAAGCACTGGACTGCTAAACACAAGGTCAGCAGTTCAAACACACTAATCACTTGTGGGAGAAAGATGAAAAGATTTACAACCTCAGAAACCCAGTGACTGTGAGTCTGAATTGACTAATAACAGTGAGTGTGAGTTGTTATTTTCAAGATGCCCATGGGATTCCTGTGTGTTGCACACAATTAATATTCTCACCTGCTAGTCTAAAGGTTAAGGGCTTAAGGTTATTCAGAGGCACCTTGGAAGAATACTCTGATGGTCTATTGGTTGTTGTTGTGTGCCATGGAGTCGGCTTTGATTCATAGCCACCCTATATTGGCTTTCCGAGATTCTAAATCTTTATGGGGGCAGAAAGCCTCATCTTGCTCCTGTGGAGCAGCTGGTAGATTCAAACTGCTGACCTTTTGGTTAACAGCCTAATGTGTAACCCACTATGCTACCAGGGCTCCCCAGATTATCCACTGACAATCCTATGAGGCACATTTCTCTTTTGACATGTGCGGGGCTGACTTGATGGCAACTGGGTCTTGGATTTAAGATGCCGTCACCCGGTGCACTAAGATTCTTGGTAAGAGGGCATCAGAGTTTCAGTTGACCTTTCTTATTTCCATGCCTCTGAATGTTTTCCTCGCCACAGGCCTCATCCTCTTCATCTTACTCTGTAGGGGTCCCGTGTTTACATGCTGTGGCTGTCCTGTATGCTAGGACATTCCTGTCATTGTAAAAAGGTCTGGATCAGTATCCCCTAAGCACATAGGGATACCGAGGACTTAGGCTGTTAGGAATGCAACTAAGAAACAGAGTGTTTTATCGTATTTCATTTTAATTCATTGAAATTTAAAAGTTGATATGCCCTTTAATGACTAGATAATTTTAATTATGTTAGGATCAACTTGGGTGTCTGCATTAGTCTTTTCAAATGCACATTTTATCAAAAAACTAAATTTAGAACAAATATCTCCCATGTAAATCCAGCATCCAAATCACCATCCACTGGCATCCAGGGGTGTCTCCCTCGGAGTATCCGTGCCCAACAGAGCAGAACTAGCCCGTAGAGTATCCAAGGCGGCCATCTTTACGGAAGCCGATGGCCACATCTTTCTCCAGGGGAACAGCTGGTGGGTTCAGACCACCAGCCTTTTGGTTAGCACTTCAGCATTGAACCACGGTGCCACCAGGGTTCCTTAATGAAATATATAAACCCACTGCTTTGATTCCTCAAGTGGATTCTGAGTCAAAATAACCCTACTCAGAGTTTCCGAAGCTGTAAATCTTTACAAGAGAAGAAAGTATCCTCTTTCCCACCTAGTGGCTTGTGGATTTGAACTGTTGATCTTGAGGTTAGCAGCCCAATGCTTAACCCAGTGTGCCACCATGACTCCAATTGAGATGTATGTCATTGTTATTGTTGTATCTTCAAGTCAGTTCTGGCTCATAGCAACCTGTACAGGGTTTTCAAGGAACGGCTGGTAGGTTTGAACTATTGACCTTGAAGTTAGCAGTCCAGCAAGTATCCGACAGCAAGTACCACACCAGGACCCCAGATTTAATCTCTTATGTTTGTTTTTCCTTTAAAAAAAAAAAAAAAGAATTCCAGAAAAATTGAAAGTGTTAATACCACTCACATGGTATTTCTATTGATGACCGAAGACCTATTTCTGAACTATTCCCCTTGTGGAATGTTTGTTTGATATGTCCATGCCCACTAGAAGACACCTCATGCTTTCTGAGCTGAGATTTCATTCTTTGGTCGTATCTTTTCCTTCCCATCAGCTGTCATTCATTACGTATATTCACTCCGCACACATAGGAGGGATGGGCTTTGGATGGGTGGAGAGATCTCCACTGGTGGCTAATTAATTAGTGTCCAGGGCCTGGCTTGTTGTTGGAGAGGATTTAACAGACCATGATATGATCAGTCTGGATGCTTCCACAGTGCAAGCGAGGTCACCAGACAACATGTCTGGCAGTAGCCGTTAAATCAACACTTGTCAGCTGAACACTCATTGATAGGTTTGATCACGTGTGTTCTGGGATGTCGATGAGGTATACACGTTTGTGTGTGTGTGCAAGAGTTACACATGTATGTGTGTGTCTGAATGAGTATATACATGCATATATGTGTATGTGCA
>NW_006408555.1:6098788-6099590 GCF_000296735.1 Chrysochloris asiatica | reverse complement strand
CAATCACCAGTAATGAGCAATACATCTTGATTGCATGATTGATCTATTTCAGATTGAAGAAGTTGGTAGAATTCTTCTATTTCATCCTCACTGGCTTTAGGGATTGTTGTGTAAATTTGAATATTTGAATAATAGTGTTATTAAATGGCATTCTCTGTAGGCATATGGATATTATTCTATCACAGACAACGTTGTACCTCATGACTGATCTGGATATGTTCTTTTTGATAATGAATGCAACATGATTCCTCTTCAATTTGTGATTCCCGGCATAGTAAACCATGTGGTTGTCAGATTAAAAATGGCTAATACCAGTCCGGGTATTTGTGTGTATATGTTTATGTGTATGAGTATATATATATACATACATACTTATATGTGAATGGATGGATAAATGTGTAGATATAAGTTCATGTATATTGTGTGTGTTTGTGAATGATTATATATGCATATATGTGGGTGTTTGCATTCATGTGTGTAAGCATTTATAGATATTTGTGGGTGATTGTATATGTATATTTATGTGTATATGTGTGTATATATGTTGTTACATGCTGTTGAGTTGGTTCTGACCCATAGCGACACGGTATATGGTTTCTGAGGAGCAGCTGGTGAGCTTGAACTGCTGACCTTACAGTTTAAATGGCTTCACAGTCTGGCACATTAATTCACAACGCCTCACCATATATATGGTGAGGCGTTGTGAAATATATATAATTATATTATGATATGACATGGTGGCTCCATGTGATAAGCACTGGACTGTGAACCTCATGGTTGTTCGAGCCAACCAGCCATGTAC
>NW_006408555.1:6078143-6098058 GCF_000296735.1 Chrysochloris asiatica | reverse complement strand
TCACCAGGTCTCTAAGAGAGAGATGAGAGAGAGATTGTGTCCTGGTGTGGAACTGTTGGATAAACACTGAACTGCTAATCACAATGCTGGTGGTTCAAACCCATCATAACTCTCAGGAGTCCTATTTAGGGCAAATGAGTCTGAACAGACTCAGTGACACTTAAGAGCAATTAGAAACATACACACTTACAGTATGCATTGCTTAATTTCTCGTTGGATACTGTCCAACCACATATGTATCCATGGTTCCTACAGTTTTTTATATATGGTCCCATATCCTTTTAAAAAGGGAAGCAGTTCTTCTTTTGTTTATTAATCTTTGTAATGGGGGTGTGATGCTTGCACTGGGCTACAAGGTTGGTTTGAACTGCAAGGTCAGTGGTTCAAAATAACCAGCCACTCTTTGGAAACCCTACAAGGTGACTATGAGTCAGAACCAACTCTAAGGTACTCAACAGCATGAACAGTGGACACCTGGTTGTAGTGCTGTAGGATAAGCACTGGACTGCTCATCGCAGTATTGGCAGTAATAACCCACCAGCTGCTCTCAGGAACCCTATACAGGGTCACTATGAGTCAGAACCGACTTGAAGGCCCTTAATAATAACAGCAACAAAATTAAGAGTGGTTTAAAGGTCCAAGACCCCCATTCTTGCAGCATTGGACCTTGGGTACGATACAGGTGGGGGAGGAAGAGGATGTGGTTCTGGGTACAGACCCTCAGGTTTCATCCTGCAGCTGGGATGGGGGTGAGGGGGAGGAAGAGCAGGCACCATGGGGTCAGGCTGGTCCCATTGCTCAGGTGGGTAGACACACAACACTCCTCCCCTACCTGCCTCCTCTAACTTCGCTCGTACAGCCTCCCTCTCAGCCACCTCTAATACTGTCACCCACTGCTCCAGTCTCTAGCAGCATCTATAACTGCAGAGGGGACAGGAAGGCCCAGCATGGCCTTCCACCAGATTTTAATACGGTGTTTACACAGTGTCCAAATCCTAGAAAGTCCTGTTTCACAGAATGGATTGTGAACATTTAAGCAGCACACACCTGTGCACACTCCACACACACACTCACATACACACCTATTCTCATGTTTTGTTAAGTGCCATTGAGTCGTTTCCGACCCATAGTGACCCTGTATAGGGTTTCCAAGGAGCGACTGGTGAACTTGAACCACCGACCTTGCAGTGCAAACCGACTTTGCAATCCAGCACATTAACCCACAGTGCTACACTAGGGCTCCCTACTCTCACATAGACATATATGAATATGTATATACATATATCCCCTACCACACACTCACACACAGGCCGAGTGAGAGAAAGACACTGCCTCTGAGTTTCTAGATTTGCTCCTAAGCACTGTGGTCTTTTATTTCCACCGAAATGAAAACGCCCCAGCACTTTATCTTTCTTCACAACTGGACAGAGTCCATTCTGACTTATTTTTACTAAGTCTCATAAAGCTTACATTCACCATTAGCCAGCGTTGCCCTCTTTCTACAAAGTTTAATTAATGATAAAACATAATTGAGTTGCTTTGGTTCTTTGCCAAATACATATATATGCAAAATTGTCCTCCATGATATACACCAGCAAATAAACGCATCTGAACCTATAGGGGAAGTCATATTTTTAGCCCTGAGTTTATCACCCTTTCAGTTCTCCATTTGAAAGGTTCCCAGGGCTTTATTGCTGTGTACATTGGGCCTGAAACTGAATTTACATTTAATTATTCGTGAACATTAAAGGTCTGCCATTTCAGCTTGAATTAGTAGCCTGGGCACAGGGGTGTTGGGGAATTTTCACATTCATCTAGTTTTCAACACCACATAGATGTGCGACTCCAATGGAAACTTGGCTTTCTTTGTTTCATTCTAACAGCTGCGTAAAGTATACAATGTTGCACCCATTTCTCAGATGAGGAAGCAGAAATTGAGAGAGATTGAGAAAATTGCCCCAGGTAACCCACTTAAAGAATGCTAATATTGAAAGAAACCCAGGTCCTTTCAGAGGCTAAATCAGCAGTAACACGTTCCATGTTTAGGTCTGTGTCTGTTTACTGTTTGCAAGCCATGCTCACTTGAATTACCATATGAGTCTCATTCAACTCTCAGAAGTAAAGAGTACAATCCCATTGTGCAGTTGAGAAAGCTGAGGCTCAGAGACATCCTCAAAATGGAAACACGTGTTGTCATTCATGTTGGACAAGCGGAGTCAGTTTTGTGTTGCCACTTGAACTTGGCCATGGTGGCTTCCCAAAGAGCACTGTCATGGGTTAAGGAAGAGGTTCTTAGAAAAAGGGGAAACATACCAGTCAAGAGTAAGTCAAGGACAGGAACTAGAGTTCTCCCTTGAGAGGTCTGCCATGGCCGGGCCATTCTCCTGGACACACGGTCCTGCCTTATTTGTCAGAGGGTGGTTTTACTCAGTGATTCCCCATTCTTCCAGAACCAGCTTGAATAAACCCTTCTCATTGGACAGTTAAACTCCCGACATGTCTGGAAGTGTAGGTGCGTCTGGAAGTGTAGGTTCAAGTGTCCAGATATTTCTGAATTATCTAAGATTCCAGATAATCTAAAGACAGATTCCATGGACAATGGGGTGCTGGTGAACTTGCACTCTGAGGAGGAAAATAGAAAAAAAGAAAGCCCTAGTTTTGATGCCTGCCTCTTCCTTTGTTGTAAATACTCCCTCAGTGGTAAGTTTGGAGCTACCAACTTGCAAAATTGCAGATTATTTAAAAATTGGCTTTCATAATGCTATATGGGGTGCTCCAGCACATGACCCTCCCTCAACAGTGGGATGGGAGAGTGTATGGGAGAGAGGACACATTGCTCCTCAGCTTGGAGGAGAGACTCAGTCACCCACTCACCCACCCACCCATTCATCCCAGATGTCTCACCCAACTATTCACCCACTGCAGGTGTTAACGATTTCCTTGTCTAGACTATGCAGGTGAGCACAGAAGATGAGTTTTGGACAATGCTACCCCTTCTATCACATTATGCAACATGTTCAAGGTCACAGAGCTAATACAAAGTAGAAGCTAACCTTGATTCCTTGCATTTTTCGCTGAGCCACACTTCCTCCACTTTGCTCATAAATCCCTTGAGTCAGGCTCCCAAGGCTGACAAACTGTGGCAATTTTCCCAGTTCTACATGGAACATGAAGAGGGAAGAGATAAAGTTCTCTGTGAAGTGAGAAGAGATGAGGTTAAGCTCACCCACATTCATTTGACGTGTGTGTTTACGCATAGAAGTCCAGACCAGAGGTCATGTCTTCATTTAACAAAGAGACTGTGTGTTGACAGGCAGAAAATGGCTCTCCCCGCTGGGCAAATACAGCCACTACCTGGCTGCAGGCAACAGATTTTTTTTGGTGTCTCTGCTGACAAACCTCTTAAAAGGGAGTTGGGAGTAGCAAGTGAAACCAGAAAAGGCCACCTTTGGTGTAATTAAGAGATATCACTGCCCAGTTTTCTCTGTGGTGTGGACCACCCTGTTGACTCAGTTGCTAACTAGGGTCGATGAAAGAGCAGGCCAGGATTCAGGGGGCAGATTGACCTTTAGTTGACAGAGGATCTCCAATGTCAGTCTTGAAGGGGATTGAGGTAGAACTGGAGAATGGAAAGGAAAGTAGCCAAGGAAGGGTTCTCTGAAGAACAAAGGAGACTTTGTAAACAGCATATCAACATGGGTGGCTTTTAGGTACAAAAAGGCGCTTTCTGTCACTTCTGAAGTCCAAATCGGAATGTTGACCATGCCAATTCCTTCTGAGAGCTCTTAGAGGACATATCTTTCCTGCCTCCCTCCTAGTTTCTGGTGCTGTAGGCTAATGTGCTGGGCTGCACAGTCAGCTTGAACTGCAAGGTTGGCAGTTCAAGCTTACCAGCTTCTCCACAGAAACCCTATACAGTGTTGCTATGAATTGGAAGCTACTCAGCAACACTTAACTACAACAATTACCATCAACCCTTAGGGTGCCTTCAATTGTAGACATGTTGTCTTCCATGCAGGTGTTTTCTGTTTCCATGTCTGCCCTTCCCTTGGGTAAGAAGTCACCAAGAAGAGATTAGGGTTAGGACCCACTCAGCCCCAGCACAACCACTTTTAATGTAACTGTTAACTTCTGCAAAGAAAATCCCTATTTCCAAACAAGGTCATATGTACAAATACAGGGATAGAAATTCAATGTATCTTTGGGGGGAATTCAGTTACATCAGGACCACCCTTTTGTTTCCTTCTGGAAGTAGCTCTAGCTCCCAAACACCAGTCATGGAAGAGAGATCTTAGTGTGGGCTGATGATCCTGTAGGAACCTTGTCTCTCAGGCTGCTGGACTGAATCTCTAAGGTGCGCTGGGGGTATCTGGACATACCCTTGGTTGCAAGTTGAAATGGTCCTATCTGTGGATGCTTCATGAGAGATGATAGTATTTCATGCTCCCTTTGGATATTTGGATCAATAGATGAAGAACGAGCCCAATTTAGGCCTTGTGGGTAGACAAACACTCTTCCTCATCTGAAAAGTGTGCCTCAATCATGCATGAATTTATTCTGAAAGATTCATTGAGCGTCTGTTCTGTGTCAGTCCCCATCTAAAAATATGTGGTGCAGAGAAGAGGCAGCCTTGTACTTCGGCAGATAGGCACAATGATTGGGGTAGCAAGAGTGTGGAGATGTTGGGGAGTCAATGTTTCTTGAGACGATTCCAGAACACTCTGTGTAGCAGTGGGCGAGATGAAGTTGGGATGTGGAGATGGAGGATGCCTAGTGGTGAAAAAGCACAAGCCAGTGTCTGGAGGCGGGAGAGAGAAGGTTGTGTCTGGAAGGGTGGAAGTGGTGAATAAACCTGCAGCATGCATGGAGGATGAAGATGAACACATCACAAAAGAAAGTAGACGGATGTTCAAGGGCTAGAAGACTAGGAGATTTCAAACCCACACTAGGGAGCATGGCCTGGAGCCTCCAAGGAAAACAAAATAGTACAAGAATGTGGCTTCAGAGAACATTGTCTCAGGGTTGTAGAGATTTTGCTCTGGGTGATCCTTGACTTATGAATGGTGCCGCATGGTCACCTCCTCCTATATATGTGTGTCTCTCCATGTTTGTGTCCTCTTTTTATAAGACACAATTCATAAAGGAGAGTTCTGGTGGTGCCACAGGATAAACACTCAGCTGCTAAACTCAAGGTCAGTGGTTCAAACCCACTAGCTGCTCCTCTGAAACCTATACATGGGTCTGCAAGATATTGTAGTGTCATTAGCCTCATATGCATGTGAAAGTTGGACAGTGAATAAGGAAGACTGTAAAAGAATTGATAGATTTGAGTGATGGTGTTGGTGAAGAATACTGAATATACTATGGACTGCCAGTAGAATAAACAATTTTGTGTTGGAATAAATACAGCCAGAAAGATCCTTAGAAGCCAGGATGGTAAGACTCTGTCTCTCATACTTGGGACCTGTTATCAGAAGGGACCAGTCCCTGGAGAAGGACATCATACTTGGTAAAGTGGCAAGTGGGGTGGTCAGTAAAAGAGAGAAATACTCCCAAAGTAATGGACTGGCACAGTGGCAGCAGTAATTGGCTCAAGTTTAACAGTCATCGTGAGGATAACTCATGACTGGGCAGTCTTATGTTTTGTTGTGCCTAAAGTAGCTATGAGCTGGAATCAACTCAATGATACCTAACAACAAAAACAACAACATTCAGAAGGGAAAAGAGCCCTGGTAGCACTATAGGATAAGCACTGGACTGTTGACCACAAAGTCGGCTATCAAACCCACCAGCCATGCCAATGGAAGTAATGACGTTTTCTGTTTCTGTCAAGATTTACAGTCTTGGAAACCTTATACAGGGTCACTGTAAGTTGGAACTGACTTGATGATACCTAACAGCATCATGGTATTTTCAACAGCTTCATATGCATGTGAAAGTTGGCCGTTTTGTAATGAAGACCGTAGGATTGATGCATCTGAGTGATGGTGTTGGAGAAAAATATCGAGAGTACCATGGACTGCTAGAAAAATAGCAAATCTGTGTTGATGGATGTACAGCCAGAAGAAGGCTCTCTAGAGACCAGGATGGCCAGACTTCGTCTCTCATACTCAGGTCATATTGTTAGGAGGCGCCAGTCCCTAGAGAAAGACATCATGCTTGGTAAAGTGGAAAGTCAGCAAAAAAAAGGAAAACACTCAACAAGATGGACTGGCAAAATGGCAACAACCGTGGTCTCAAGCGTAATGACAATTGTGAGGATGGTGTTTCATTCTGTTGTGCATAAGGTTGCTATGAATCAGAACAGACTCAACAGCACCTAACAAAAACAACCTGATCCTGTGAAGATTCCAACCTAGGAAACCCTACGTGGCAGTTCTGCGCTGTCTTGTACATTCACTCGTTATGAATTAGAATCAATGCCCCCGTTCACAAAGGATTCATTTAGGACCCTGCCTCCCCTTCCCCATGGCCTCCTTACCATGAGAATTAAAGACCTTTATTTCCAAACAGGGTCTTATGAAAAGGCGCAGGAGTTCTGTCTGTATATTTGGAGGGGTTGGGGTATATGTTGTTGAAAGCCCCCCCAGCAGGTGTTACTCTGGGCTCAGTTGAGTTCCCTGAAATGAAGGCACTGTGTTTTAGTGTCTGCCCCAGCCTTACTCTGCACTGAGCCTGCTGAGTTTCTCTTGTTGTATAAATACAGCAACTCCTTCACATGTAGACAGAGCGTTATGTGTGGTTCTGTGCTGAAATGAACAGGTTCCTTGGAGAGCTGTTCTGTTTTTAAAGAATGATTGTGAATTGAGTGACGGTTTACTTAGTAGATCTGTTTTCCATTCAACAATTCATACACATTTTGTTTCACACAAATGTGACTGCAGTTAATCCCTACAATGGAACATCCCTTATTCTCCTTCCTCCCTATGTTTCCTGTTTCCATTCCTTCCTTTTATCCCAACCCTGATGAATTTTGACCCTGAATAAGTGCTGCCCTTTGGGTCTCAAATGGTGGCTTGTTGTAAGGTATGTGGACCTCACTAGGGTTACTGTTCCTCTTACAGACTGGTCTACTGTTTGGTTGAAAATCACGTAATAGGGACCAGGTCACTTCCAGACCTGGAGCGTGATTAAAGGTCATACTATCATTCTTTTGGAGTTCTGATGTGGCGCTGTGGGTTAATGAACTGGATTGCATGGTCGGTTTGAAATGCAAAGTTGGTGGTTCAAGCTCACCACCTCCTCAGAAACCCTACACAGGGTTGCTGTGAGTCACAACTGACTCCACAACACTTAACAACAGCAGTCCTTCTTTTAAGGAATGCATTCATTGTGTAGTGGCAACCTATGTGGAAGCCCAGGGCTTCACACGCCCCTTATCAGGTGTTTTCCGCATTTGAAATACCGACTCTGACACAGCCACACCTGGGACTTTCATGTTCTCCCTTCTTACTGTGATTTGATTTTTTGTTTTTGTTGTTTACCACCTGCTCAGAAATGCACGACAGCCGAGTTCACCATTGACCTTGTAGCTTCAAATTCATTCTAACTACATCTCTTCTTAGTAATTTTCTTCTGTGAATACTGATGTTTGCCTGTGCATTAGTACACACAATTCCCATGCTCCATGTCGTCCAATTTTTTTGTTCACTTATTTGACAACTTGGAATTCCTCACAAATGGTGCTTTTATTTCATTATGTACATCTGCAAATCATTCCTAACTTGCCACAGAATAAGTCAGAAATGTCTTTTCTTAATAACATTCCCCACTATCCCTTATTGTAATAGTCATGCATGTTCTTTGTGGAAATTTGAGAGAAAAAGTATGTGCTAAAAATAAAATTAATATAAAAAGCTCCACAAGTTCTCCCATAGAAGCTGACCTATACTGACATCCCAGCCTTTTCAGACTTCAATGTGTATACAAACCTTCGCTACAACTTTCAAATACAGATCTGAGGGCCTGCCTCCAGAATTTCAGGTTCTTTTGACTGGAGCTGTGGCCTGAGATTCAGCATTTCTGACAAGCTCCCAGATGCTGTTGAGACTGCAGATTCCATGGTTCACATTCGAGGACACGTTCTAGATTCGAACTCTCTGTGACGCAGTGGGTTTAACCAACACGTTGGTGGTTCAAACTCAGCAGCGGCTCCACTGGAGAAAGATGAGTCCGTCTGCTTCTGTAAAGATAGCAGGCGTGGAAACTCTATGGGGAAGTTCTAATGTGTCCTAAATGGTTGTGAGGAGTTGGAATTGATTAAACTCAATGACATTGGTGTCCTTGGCTCCTAGACACAGAGTCCTGGAGTAAGGCTAACAGTTAATGTTATTGTTGTTAAGTGCTGTCCAGTCCTGTCAACTCATAATGGCCCTATATAGGGTTTCTGAGGATTGACTGGTGGGTTTGAATTGCTGACCTTGCATTTAGCAGTCCAGTGTTTACCCTACAGGACCATACCCAAACTCCAACAACTAACATATTTGGTTGCTAACCAGTATTGATAGTTCCAGTTTACTCTCAGAAAGAAAGTCTGGCGATCTAATTCTGAAAAACTAGCCATTGAAAACCCTATGGAGTATATACAATTCTGACACTAATGGAGATTGTCATGAGCTAGAGTTGAGTTGAGATTTGGTCACACACACACATCACACAAATCTGATATGGATTGATTTTTTTTTAATTCACCAGTATCTCAGAGACAGCATTCATATCCTCAAGTATCTTCAACATCATTTTGAACTATTGCTACGTACACTTGGTACCACCATCTTTGATACCCACTGGTTCTTAGTTTGGGGTCCACAGAGCCTGACTGTGAGCATGGATGGATTGACTTCCTTTTGTAAGCTAGCATATCTGAATCTTTACATTTAAATGATTGCTTTGAGTAGGATTTTATATAAGTCACCAGAATGCCAAAGGAGTCCATGGCACAAAAATGATTAAGATTCTTAAGATTGTCCGTAGTTATTGGCATGTGGCATTCCTTGTTTCTCTCTAATCCCTGACTGGAGTCCTGGTGTGGCAGTATATGACACGCCCTGGAATGCTACTGGAAGATCAATGGTTCAAACCTAGCAGGTGCTCCTTGGAAACCCTATACAGGGTCGCTATGAGTTGAGACCAATTCAGTGGCATTGAAGAGCAATCGGGAAAACAATACCTCACAGTTATAAACTATCTCTTTGTGATTCTCACTTATACAAGCAAGCTTCAAAAAGTTCGTGGAAAAATGGAATTAAAAGTTAAGGAAAGTTTTCCAAGAACTTTTTGAAGCCCCCTCATTAATATACCTATGTTGTTGTTCCTGGGCATTGATTAGCTTGAACTCATGCTGACCTTATGTACAACAGAGGAAAGATTGCCTGATCCGGCACCATTTCCATAATCATTGGTATGTTTGTGTCTATAAGTAAACATCACCTAACCAATATGCTCTTGTCTTTATAAAGGATGCTGATTTGATGTATCGTTGCCCTAGCAGAATGTAAGACAAATCAATAAGCCAGTCTATCTGACTGCCGTTTTCTGTATTCTAATAGAGGGGCGGGAGCTCAGGGTCAACAATAGCTTTTGATACAGGCACATCTGGTGGCATCTGCTCTGTTCACAGCTGTATATTTAGTACCCAGCACATAAGGAATGCGCCATAATTTGTGTTTTGTTTTCTAACATTTTATTGTGAATTGAGTGAAGGTTTACAGAACAGATCATCAGTTTTACAGTCAACAAATCACACACTTGGTTCCATTTCTGTTGCAGTCCCCTCGGTGTAATATCCCTTATCCCATTTCCTGGTGTTATTTGTTTTCATTCCTCCTTTTTCCCTCACTTACATGAATTTTCTCAAATTGTTGACCATTCCAAGATGTGTGTACCTTACTAGTGTTGTTGTTAACTGCCTTTAATTCAATGCCAACTCATAGTGAGCCTGTACTGGGTTTTCCAAGGAGCAATTGGTGGATTTGAACCACTGACCTTGTGATTAGCGGTCCAGTGATCATCCTATAGTGCCACACTAAGTGTAGTCCCTCCAACACGTCTATCTTTTGTTTGGCTGAAAATTGAGCCACGAAGAGGAGTTCAGTTCCAGACCTGAAGAGTGACTAAGAGCCATCGTCTTGGGGTTGTACCAGTCCCTTACCTGACCAGTAAGGCTGATAATTTTTTTTTTATGATTTTAAGTTTTGCTCAACATTTTCCTCCACTGTCTGGGACCTTCTAATGTGAAACCTGGGTGGTGGTAGCCAGTTACCATCTGCTTCTTCTTCTCTTGAGGTCATGCTGGCTGATGTTCACGTGGTACACCAGTCCATTGGACTAATTTTTCCAAGTGTCTTTAATTTTTCATCACTCTTCTTTCTTCCACTATGGGAGGGATGAATAGATGCACCTTAGATGGCCGCTCATGAGCTTTTAAGATCCCAATTGCTACTTACCAAAGGATGATGTAGAACATTGTCTTTGTGGTCCATCTTATACCAATTGACTATGGTGTCCTCTGAGACCAAGATTCTGAGCTTTGAGACCCAGAAAAACATTCCCTCAAGATTTGGACCTTGAGGGAATGTTTTTCTGGGTCTCAAAAAAACCTTCTTGTCTCAGAAGTCTTCTTCATAACATTGTCCCTTGTATACGCCACCAAATTTATGGGTACGTTTGCAGCAAAGGTGGCTACCCTTATACAAATATCTTTTCTAAACCCTTCATATCTTTGTGGGTACTCGTCCACTTTTCCTCCCTCTATCTGTTTGTCCATGTAGCTACCCAGAGACCACTGTTACTGCAGAATTGTGCCCGTAGAAGTATTTACCTCTATCCCCATTAACACTTGGACTCCTTACCATGTCTACCTCTAACTTCATCATTCTTCTGCCAGGTTCCTTCTTTAGTATATTGCCTTTTCAGTCACCCAGATTAGCATGTGTCTGCCCTCTAGCCAGTGAATTGTTCCCCCTCCTGTCACACCCTTGGTAACCTCAAAGAGTGTTTTATGTGTGTGTGTGAAAACCTTTTCTTGATATTTTATAATCGTGGTCTCATACAATATTTGTCCTTCTCTAATTGACTCATTTACTCAGCACAATGTCCTCCAGGTTCATCTGTGTTATGAGGTGTTTCACCAGTTCATGCTTATTCTTCAGTGTTGCATAGTATTCCACTGTGTATGTACACTAACATTGGTTGATCAATTCTCCCATGGCTGGACGTTTAGCCTGTCTCTATCTTTTTGCCACTATGAAGAGTGCTGCAGTGAAATGGGTTACACCATAATTTTTGTTAAGGTTTTATTGTGAATTATATGATAGTTTACAGGGGAGAACATTAGTTTTACATTCATCCTATTGTATATCGTTTCATTGCCATGGTTGCAATCCCCTCCATGCATCATCAACCAACCAAAGGGTATATCCTACAAGACTGTCTCCTCCCACGCTCCCCCTCCCCCCAGTCATCAGCACATAGCCCCTCTTCCTCTCTGGGTCTAAAGTCCTCAGCTGCTCCATCTCTCCACGTCATCATCTCTGCCTCCATCTCAGGCATCACTGCCTCTCTGGGTAGGGTCCTACTCTCTACTCTTCTCCCTTGATGGTCCCAGGGACCTCTGCTCCTAGACTGCAGTTAATCACTCCCCTCCTGGCTATAAAACGTCTACCTTTACATTTCCATCCCTCACAGTCAGTTCTGATAACAAGTATTCACTATTGTATCACAGTAATTTTTTTTACTGAAGAAGTACTGACACATGGAGATGTTTCAATAGCTATATTCTATCCAGATTCTGTAAGAGGTGAAACAAGCAAGCAGAGAGATACACAAAGGCCAGTTTTGTGTCCATATTTTCTCTGAACATGGTTCAAATTCCCTGAAAAAATCACCTTAGATTCCAGCTGCCAGAATGAGATTGTTACCTGGGCTTCTGTGTGCAGCAGCTTTATCCACCAAGGTGTCTGTTTGGAGACGTCTTCTTTTGTAACATGTTAATGGAAATGGCCTTGTCCCCTCCCAAGCTGCAGTTTCCCCAGTGCTCTAGAGATGTCTTGGAGACAGAAGTCCCAAGCTGGCAGGAACATGGCAGTGGTACACGATTCCTGGGGATTGGTACCTTGGGTATGTGGTACAGATGGCCCACGCAGCACACACAGCCACGGTGCATGCATTGCTCCCTGCCCTTGCTGATTAAAGCATGACACATTCCATTCAACATTTGGTCCCCATCCATATGCTGCTCCTTTAGTTTATTTGTCCACAAGAAGGGAGATGAAGCCCGAAGCAGTGGGACTTCCAATTGTGCTTTAATTACACTGACAAGCAGCTTGTTGGGGTGCGGTGCATACCATAGTGCTGATTTGTTTGCTGACAACCTCGGAACAAGGGTTATACAGGCTCCCCTGGTGGCTGCCAGAGCATCCATCTTGGGGAGCTGCAGCATTTGGTTTACTATTTGTTGTCTGAGACCCAACTGTTTTGATCCCGCCAAACTCAATGGGATGGAGGAAAACACCATCAGGGAGGGCATGGGATTGGGAAGAGCTGAGAGCATTGCTGGCTGTCACGGGTGATGTTGTCATTATTAGTGATAACAATGCAGTCATTCCTTTGGCACAGATTTAATTGTTCGGCAGACACTGTGGACCCTGTCAATATAGTTCAGCAAATGGAAACAAACACTCTGTCACTTAGAAGGCTGCTTGGTTGTTGCTCCTCTACATGTTTTTGTGTTCCCTAAAGAATGGAGCTCTGGTAACATAGTGGTTACGAATCGGGCTACTAACCTCAGGGTCAGCAGTTCAAAACTACCAGCTGTTCCGCAGGAGAAAGATGAGGCTTTCTGTTCCCGTAAAGATTCACAGCCTCGGAAACCCTGTGCAGGGTCGCTATGAGTTGGAACTGACTCCATGGCACATAACAATATCAACAACAGCAAAGAAAGGACAACATGAATGAAGTATTCATACTGGAGGTTGCCCTTCCTCCCCCCCTCATTCATTCATTCATTCACTCTTTGTTGTTACTTGCAATCTAGTCAGCTCTGACTCACAAAGACCTCACGTTCAACAGACTGTGACATTGCCCAGCCCTGTGTCTTCTTGATGACCCTTAGTTGGTTCAAGTTCACGGCTGTGGTCACTGTGTATGTTGAGTGCCTTCCAATCTAAGCACTGTGTGTGGCAGTACTCTGTTTTGATCCATCAAGTTTGATTTGACTAATTTTCAGAAGCTGATCACCAGACCTTTCTTCCAAGGCTATCAAAATCTGTATGCTCTGCTGACACTTACATTACCCGTGGTGGACCTTCCAACATCCCAGCAGTGTGTATACCCCTCCCCAGGATAACACACTGACATCACCCTGGTGGACTCACTGTGGACCACAATGTACAGACAGATTTACACTTGTGCCTGATGGAGCTTACTCACATTCCACCAGCAAGAGGTCTAAAGGTGGGCAAATGCTGATCCTGTCAGATTTGTCAGGGCCAGCGTCTTTGCAATGTTTCTTTTTGTTCATGGTGATAAGATGACTTAAGCAGCTCAGGGCAACCATCCAAGGTCAAGGCTGGAGGAAAGAAAAGCCCATTGCCCCCCCCCCCCTTTTTTTTTTTCATTGGACGATTTTAAGAGTTTTTCTAGAAACTTCCAAGAGATCTCTGTTTGTGTCCCAGTCATATTGACCAGCGCTATGCTGCATGGACAGGGAAGGAGTTCAGGGAAGACTAGGAAAGCAAGAAGTTAGCTAGGGATACTGTTGATCCCAGAATCCTGATGTAGCACCGTAGGATAAGCACTTGACCTCAAGGTCGATTTGAACCAAAGGTCTGTGATTCAAACTCACCATCCCCTCCTTGGACACCCAGTACAGGGTCGCTGTGAGTCAGAATCAGCTCAACGGTGCTTAACAACAATAACAACTGTTAATCCAAAGAGATATGGTTTGGTGATGTAGGATAAAGCACTGGACTGCAAGGTCAGTTTGAACCACAATGTCAGCAGTTCAAAATCACCATCTGCTCCTCGGAAACCCTGTACAGGGTCACTGTGAGTTGAAACTGACTTGATGGCACTGAACAACAATAACTACTGTTAATCCAAAGGGGCTCTGGTGGTGCAGTAGTTTAAGTCTCATGCTACTAATAGCAAGTTCAGTGGTTCAAACCTACCAGCCGTTCCACAGGAGAAAGATGACGCTGTGTTCTTCAGTAAAGATTTATAGCCTTGGAAACCCTATGGAGCGGTTCTACGCTGGCCTGTATGATCACTGTGAGTCAGACTAGATTCAATACCAGTGCGTATACTATCAATTCAAAACAAAAACTGGAGCTCTACTATCAAAGATGAAAGAAGGGCGTGGATGTTTTAAAGAAGTTGGCAAGCTCAAAGTCTGGAAGAAGATCCAATCCTGCTGACGCCGAGTTATTTCTAACTTGTGATGAACCCATGTGCAAAGAGTAACTCTGCATTTTAGGATTTTCTTGACTGCCATCTTTATAGGGAGTCCTGAAGTAGTACTATAGGATAAGCACAGGACTGCTACCTACAAGGTCGGCAGTTCAAACCTACCAACTGCTCCTCAGAAAGCCTATACAGGACTGCAGAGAGTCAGAGCCAACTCAGCGGCACTCTTCACACATGCAGTTCACCAGGCCCTTCTACCTTGGAGCTCTGGGCAGGTTCAACCCACCAACCCTTAGGTTAGCAGTCAATCAAAATCGATTGGGCTACCCAGGTATCTAAGAAGAAGACCAGTGGGGCTGAAATCCAATGAGCAGTCATGGGAACGGGTCTGATCCTTTGGAATATTGAAGGTGCAATGAGGCATGACCACCTGTACTTGGTCACGTGTTAAAATCTATTTGTCCCACTTTTCATTGTTTCTCAGATCCACTTACCTTCCTCCATCCTTCTTTGTGAAGGTCCCAGTTTCAGGTGTGGGTATGTCTTGCTTGAAGACAATGTTGATTCGATGGTAGAATTCTGACCTTCTTTGCAGGAGACCTGGGTTTAAGTCTCAGGCAAATGTAACTCACATACAACCACGTAACTTATGTTCCTCAGTGGAAGCTTGCATGTTTCTGTGATGCTCAAGGGTTTTCTGTGGAGCTTCTAGATTAAGAAGGGTTATATATAAAGGTTTGGTGATCTACTTCTGAAAAAGCAGCCAGTGAAAACTCCAACATATCAAAACAGTCCCATTCGCAACTTGTCATTGGAATGATGCTGCACTAGTCAGTGTTTTGTCCCATTGGCATGGGGTCACCATGAGTCCGGGTTGATTTGATGGTAGCTGTCAAGATTTACAGCCTAGGAAACCCTGTACAGGGTTGCCATGGGTTGGAACCGACTCGACAGCACTTAATAACAACAACAACATCAGAGACAAAGGAGACCCCAACGAGATGGAGTGTCCAAGTGGCAGCATCTAGGGACTCAAGCATGGCAATAGCAGTGAAGTTGGCCCACAATCAGGCAGTGTTTCGTTCTGCTGTGCATGAGGTCACTATGAGTCAGTACTGACTTGATGGCCCCTAACAACAAGAACATGTCTTACTTAGACTACTGCAGGAGTCATCTTCCTGCTGTCATTGGCCTACACTTCCTTCTTGCCCCACTCTATCTCCTGTCGATGAGCCTTTCATAGTAAATCAGGACCCCCCCCCATTACTAAGTTCCAAACTCTTCTTGTGAGCTTCCAGTCATCCCTCAGATGGCGTCTTGTCCTGCAGCCTCACCCTCTGCCTTTTCCTCCCTTCTCCAAGTTTTCACAGCCATCTTGTAGTACATGTAGTTTGAGAATGATACAATTCTGTTTCCAGCCTCCCTGCTACCATATGAATATTTTCCCTCCCTCGAGACTTCTGCTAAAGTCCAGAGTCCAAACAAGATGTCTCTCCTCTATTTGGGCTTTTTGTGACTTTGTCATGCAGAGGAGATTGCTCATTTGTTATGCCCGGATCACCTCACTTTGTATTCCACCACTTGGATTGTACACAACCATCATAGAAGACTTTTGCTTCTTCACCTGGTGCCTCCATCCCAATGGCCTCTGAGATACTTGCGAACTGAAACCTTGACCTATTCCACTCAACCCCCTGGATCTGAGCCCAGAACCCTACTCATGGGTATAAATAGTAACTCTGAATTCAGAGGAGCCAACATGAAGATCAGGACCCAGATGGTTCTGATTTTTCATTGCGTCATTACCCTCTCAGGTCCAGAGAGACAGCAAAGCCTTAGGTTCTGAGGAGGCATGGGTAGGACCATGTGAACTCAAGGTCCTTTGTGATTGGAAGAGTGAATAAAAACATGGGCTTTGGAGTCAGACTGTGCATTCAAGTCCATCCCTGCCACTTAGTAGCCAGGTGGCTTTGCTCAATGTATGCACTGTTTCTGTACTTCTGTTTCCCCATGTACACAATGGAAGAGATGCTAGTACCTATCTCATATGGTAAGTTCTTAAAATTTTCCTGAAGATTAAAAGATTAAATGCCACTCAAGTATATTTCAAACAGTATAGATCACATGGTAGATTCTTAAAATATATTAACTGTTGATTTGATAGCTAAATAGATAGATACATACATACATATATACATACATACGTAGATATGTAGATACATGTATGTATATATATATAACATATACACATACACACAGAGAGAGTGTCCTGGTGTGACACTTTAGGATCAAGCACTAGACTGGAAGTTTGGCTTGAACCACAAGGTCAGCAGTTCAGACCCACCAGCCACTCTTGGAAACCCCATACAAGGTCGCTATGAGTCTCAACTCTACAGCACTTAACAGCATATATATATGAGGTATACTCACTATTGTCTTTATTACCATTATCATTGTCTCATATATTTAATAGAGTCTTTGTGTGGTGCTGTGGATTTATGTGATACACTGCAAAGTTGATTTGAACTGCAAGGCTGGCAGTTCAAGCCCACCAGCTGCTCCTCAGAAACCCTATACAGGGTTGCAATGGGCTGGAACTGATTCAAAGATGCTTAATAACAACAACAAATGTCCTTAATATCTGTATACTTAGGGTCTTCACTGGGCAAGTATGAGCGTCACTTTTGAAGACCGAGAGATAGATTGTCTTCCAACTCTAACAGTTACCCTTAAAGACACAGTTTGGTTCATTCAAAAATATTTACTCATTTTTTAAAAGGTCCTTTTTTTTTTTTTTAGCTCCTTTTTATACATAAAGAGGCTCTCTTCCTGTTCCCACATTAATGGCCATAAAAACATCTTATGGCTCTCATCGTCTTAAATTAAGGTAATTGAAAACCAATGCTGAACAGCGGACTCCAAATGTATCAGAAAATTAATTCAATTACAACTAACAAAAATTGAGTATACTGGAATGTGCATGAAGTATAGAATCATAGTTAAGCATTTAAGGAATAGGTCTTCATCTTGTTACTATGGCTACAGGTTACTGCAAGACACGGTGGTTCTGAGGAAAAAATGGAATCACATTATCTGCTCTGTGTATTGAAATATTCAGCAACTCATTTCCTGTTGCTTCATAATAAATCATATTAATGACCTCAGAGGTGAAGACCAATGTTGTGAGACTGTCTCTAGGCTTGCAGGCCATCCCTTTAAACAAAGTAGATAATTCCATTTGTTTGACCGGATGTACGTGACCGGATGTACATGGAAGCCCTTAATGAAGAGATGGCCACTTGTAACATCTTGTGGGGAAGTGCAGTCAGATCTTGTCAGTACTCTTACTTATTCATTGTAGTCATGATGGGCTCACGGCTGATAGGTGAGTGTCTGCAAGGGTCTGAGAGAATTCAATTCCTCAGATAGATAATGGAGACTCTTTTGTGCTAGGCACTTTTATTAGACAGAAATCTGTTCTTTGTCTATGATATAATTTTGTTTATCTGCCACCAAACTTCAAGAACAGTAGGGATACTGAAGCAAGCCATTATGTAACTGGTATGCACACATCTTCAGGATCAAGTACCAGTTTCTCAAACACCCTCATGATGTTCTAGAGACACCAAAGGATAGAGGCATGCTGTACCGAACCTATTCATGTGATTCCATCATTGTCTCATGGCTGTGATCCCATCATGACTGCAATGGATAAGTAATATTAAATAACTGAGGTTAAAGTTAGCACTTCATGAGGATCCTCTTCCTAACTGTCCCTTCAGGAAAGTCACATTGGTGACTTGAAATCAACTACAATGGTAATATTCACACCTTCATTGTTGTCATTGTTGTTAGGTGCTGCCGAGTTAGTCCTGACTCCTAGGGACCCAGTGCAGATCAAACGAACTATTGTTACCCATTTCTGCATGGACACAACCGTTGCTATAGTTGATCCCAGTGTTAGCAGCTACTATGTCAGTCCATCTCTTGAGGACCTTCCTCCTTCTATTTCAGTGACCCTCTACTTTACTAAGTGTGATGTTTTAACTCAGTGACTGTCCTCTCCTGACAACAGGTCCAAAGTAAGCAAGACAAAAACTTGTCATTCTCCCTTCTAAGCAGCATCTACTGTGTTTCTAGATAGGTTCATTCTTTTGGAAGTCTGTGGTGTACTTACTACTCCTCTCTTCACCAGTACCGTGATTCAGAGGCATCAATTCTCCTTTGGTCTTTCTTATTCACTGGCCAGCTTTCACATGCATGTGATGTGATTGAAGATACCATGGAGTGGCTTGGGTCAGGCTTGGGTCATCAAAGTGTTCCTTTACTTTTTAATACTTTAAAGAGGCCTTTTCCTGTAGCTATCAGTTGGAATCAACTTGAAAGCAACAGATCCCGTTTGTGAAATTGACACCATAAATGGGCAAAGGTTAGACTTTTTTTAAATCCTCCCTCAGCATTATGTGTTAAACACCTACGAGCATTCCACTAGTTAGCCCTAGAGACTTGTCTGTTTCCCTTTCCCCAGAGCCTCCTCCTGTCAGGAAACACATCACATGATTGATTTCTTCTAGAGGATGGTAACTGACGAGCATGTCCCCATTCCCCTCACCCAGACTCAAGCCACAATTGCCTCTTGCCTGGACTGTGCCAATATTTGCACTACTTCCCTATGTCTGCTCTCCTCCTATCCAATCTCCATGAAGCAGCTGGGGTAGTCTCCTAAAGTTATAAATCACCGCAGCAAGCAGAAGGAAAGCTGTATGAAAAAGTATGCTGAAATCAATGACATTTAAAACAGGGAAACAGTAGAAAAATCAATGAAACTAGACGCTGGTTCTTAGAAGTGATCAATAAAAGTGATAAAGTTTTAGCCAGAGTCAACAAGAAGCAAAGAGCTAAAACACAGATTATCAATATCAAAAATGAAAGAGAGGATATCACCAACGGATCCCATGAACTTTAAAGGAACAGTTAAGGACTACTATGAACAACTCTATGCTCACAAATTATATCATGTAAATAAAATAAAGTTCTCTTTGGAAGATCTAAACTAGCAACACTCATATAATGAGAGACAGGAAGCTTCCAATGCCCTACTTTTTTAATGATATGTTTATTAAAGACATTAAATCAATAGTTAACTTACCAAAACAGAAAGCACCAGACCCATAGAGTGTCACTGGTGAATTCTATCACTTACTTAAGGAGGAAATAATACCCATTAACCACAGTCTCTTCTAGAAAATAGAAATGGAGGGAACACTTCCTAACTCATTCCATAAGGCCAGAATTACCCCATACCAAAATGGTTGGTGGTTATGTGCTGTGGAGTCATCTGATTCATAGCGACCCTGTACAGGGTTTGCGAGGCTATAAGTCTTTACGGGAGCAGAAAGCCTCATCTTTCTCCTGTGGAACAGCTGCTAATTTTGAACTGCTGACCTTGCGGTTAACAGCCTGATTCTTAACCACTACGCTACCCCAGCTCCTTAATACCAAATCAATGATA
>NW_006408555.1:6074667-6078043 GCF_000296735.1 Chrysochloris asiatica | reverse complement strand
CCGTAAAGATTTACAGCCTCAGAAAACCTGTACAGGGTCACTATGAGTGAAAACTGACTCCACGGCACACAGCCACCACCATACTACAAGAAAAGAAAATTACATACTAATCTCTCTCGAGAGCATAGATATAAGGTTCTTAAACCATTGGCAAATAATGCAACAATGTATTCAAATAGTCATACACCATGATGGTTAAATGATGTTCATGAGGTGCTCTAGGTAGGAGTCCTGTGTGGTGCTTCAGGTTAATGTGCTGGACTGAGGAGCTGGTTTGGACCACAAAATTGGTGGTTCAAGCTCACCAGCCTAACAACAACAGGTAAGGAAAGTTGCTTCCATGCTCTAAAGTTAATCAGTGTAATCCACCATTTGAAAACAAAACAAAAAAAAGAAACATCACACAGCCATGATAATTGACATATTCAGCATCAATTCACAGCAGTAAACACAAAGGAAAAACCCAACCTCATAGCAAACCAGGAAGAAGGGGGAACCTCCTCAGTTTGATAAACAATGTCTATAGACAACTAAAGCTGACATCATATTTACTGATGAGAAAGTGGATGCTTTTGCAGTAAGACTAAATTGTAAATTCTACCAGTTGTTTGGGGTCCTGGTTGTGCTGTTGGATTAGCACTGGACCACAAGGTCAGTGGTTCAAAATCACCAGCTGCTCCTTAGAAACCCTGTATAGTGGTGATGGTGTTAAGTGTTGTCAAGTCAATTCCAACCCATAGCAACCCTGTATAGGGTTTCCAAGGAGCAGCTGGTGAGCTTGAACTGCTAACCTTGCAGTTCAAAGTGACTTTGCAGACCAGCGCATTAACCCACAGCGCACGTAGGGAACTGTTTTTCTGCCAAAATTTATACAAAATTATCAACTTAAAAAAAGGTGTGCTGTATTTGGTCAAACATTTAATTAACTGACCACTAATGTGATGGCTTGGTGTGGCACTGTGGGTTAATGTGCCAGACTGTAAAGCTGTTTGAACTGCAAGGTTGGCGGTTCAAGCTCACAGCCATTCCTCAGAAACCCTATACAGGGTCACTATGGGTCAGAACTGACTATATGCTCTTCATAACAACAACAACAATGTGATGGCTAGACCTATAGATGCCTTGGCAGGTCCAGACCAAACGATTTCATGGGCCCATGGACCGGACGTTCCCCACCCCTGCTTCACAGGGTCACTATGAGTCAGAACCAACTCAACAGCCCTTAACAATAACTACCACCAGTTGTTTACACTCCTGTACATTTCCTTACCCTATAGACTTAGCACTAGACTGTGAACCCCAAGTTCTGCACTTAGAACCCACCAGCTCCTTGGAAGCCTTGTATTGGATTGCTGTGAGTTGGAACAGAATCAACGACACTTAACAACCACAGCATTTGGTCTACTGTGAATTTGATTCTCTAAAAATGGCAACAAACTTGCCTCCTACAGCACATTCTGCTCAGCTGCATTCTAAAGTTCATTGTAGTGGCCACACCCACTCAGACGTCATACTGACAGCTACAGGGTTTATGAGGGAAGTTGCTGTTGGTGTTAAGTGCTGTTGAGTTGGTTCTGACTCATAGTGACCCTGGAGAGGGTTTCAGAGGAGCAGCTGGTGAGCTTGAACCATCAACCTTGTGGTTTAAACTGACTTTGCAGTCAGCGCATTAGCCCACTACATTAGGGTCCTTAGCAGTTTACAATTCAGGATCGTAAATGCTCAGGGCCCGACTCTCTGCTGTGCCCACAGGCACACCTCTCTTTGGCCTTCTGCTGGTTCTCTGCTGTTTTCCAGCAATATTACAAAGCTCATTTAGGACTGCTGATAAATGCTCACAGGACACACTACTCCACATTAAGCCTCAACCTGAAGGTCTTTTGTTCTAGCTCCATGGGTCAGCACACCTAGCTCCCTGAATTAAGTCCCTGTAGGTACCTCACTGTTTAAGCAACCCTCCTGACATGGGCTTGGAGGCCCACCACTTTGTCTGGTGCTCTGGTTCTTGGTACTGCTATCCTGCCATTTCTCTGGTATCACAGCTTTCTGTCCCTGGGTTTAGGAGGTCCAGTGCACAGGGATCTTGAGGGGCAAAGAATGCACTCTACACCTGGCTTGTCCTTGCTGGAGGTGAGATCCTCTTCTTGCTTTGGGGATGGCTCATTTGAAACCAGCAAGAGGACACCGTTGATCAATCATAATTAGCGCTGTTAACAGTCAATCACAGCTGAATTATATAATCCATCAGCATCTCCCCCCACTTTCTCTGACCCAGACTCTTCAGGAAAACATTGCCTTATGGGAGTTTACAAAGTGGGTTACATGTTGGACTGCGAACTGCAAGGTCAGCAGTCCAAATCCACCAGCTTCTCCTTAGGAAAAAGCTGAGACTTTCTGCTCCTGTAAAGATTACATCCTGAGAAACCCTATACAGTATGCATGGGGAACCTTTTTGTTCTTGCCAAAATTTATATCATCATTCACAGGCATACAACATTATCAACTAAAAAATTAGCCTGATACATTTGGTCAAACATGTGATGGCTGGAACTGTGGTTGGCTTGGCAGATCATGACCAAATGATTTCATGGGTCAGACTTCCCCTACCCCTGCTATCCCAAGTTACTGTGAGTTGAAACCAACTTGGCAGCACGCAATAGCTACGATAACAGGGCTAGAGGAAATAGTATTCATTGCACCACCGGTGTGAACTTAAATGCTAATGAATGAATGCATGATTTCTTGACTCATTTGTCATACTATTGAACGAACGTATCAGTAATGGGATGATGAGTATACAAACTTCCTATTAGGAAACTTACCTCCATTTCTACCCAAGAATGTGAGCACCTTTGAGGTCCTCTACGCATGGTACTTAACACACAAACTCTACTTTTGAAGCATCACTCTTGACCTGTTAAGATCTCACAGCTTTATGTCTTGTAAGTTTTTCAATTCCAGTGATCATTCATATCTTCTTCATCGTTACTCCTAGCATGATGACAAGCATATATTAGGCGTGCAAATATTGGTTGAAATACAATGAAAGCAATCCTTGTCCTATAGCACATGCTCTTATTGCTCTCAGATATTTACCTAGCATCATTCCATGTGTCTAGATGGATGAACAAGATGCAGAGTCTCACTGTAAAAAACCCCTAGCCTCAGTAACGGAACAGTGGCCTCTATAACAAAGTTGTCCTTTAGACAACTGGCTTCCTTAAAGGATAGGCCAGGACCAACGGTATTAAACAGTGGCCTCTATGACAAAGTTGTCCTTTAGACAACTGGCTTCCTTAAAGGATGGGCCAGGACCAATGGTATTAAACAGTGGCCTCTATGACAAAGTTGTCCTTCAGACAACTGGCTTCCTTAA
>NW_006408555.1:6050598-6074487 GCF_000296735.1 Chrysochloris asiatica | reverse complement strand
AAGGATGGGCCAGGACCAATGGTATTAAACAGTGGCCTCTATGACAAAGTTGTCCTTCAGACAACTGGCTTCCTTAAAGGATGGGCCAGGACCAACGGTATTAAAACTACTTAGGATGCTTGAACAAAGACAACCAGATGGTTGCTGTCACCTGATGACCATTAGTCTTTGGGTTGCTCTCCTTCTTTATGCCCTCTTGATGTCCCCATTCCCAACAGCCTCATCTCTGTCACCCAGCCTCTGATTTCTCCTAGAAGTACATGCTTCTATGGTTATTATGATCCAAATCTCAAAACTGATTTTCTTAACTCAGCATTAGTGAAATGAGGATAGAGTGAGAGCAGAAATCTCAAGGAGTATTTTCTAAAAGGAAGAGGTGTATTCCCCCCCCACACACACACACCTCTTAGTACAAGCTTTATAAAAGTAAAAAGCCCAAGCTACTTAATCCACTAGAAAGAAAACCGAGAAATCATCAAGTGGCATTTTGCAAAGTAATAGTAATGACATTGAGTTTGGAACTTCCTCCATCCTCAGGAACACTAGGCAAGAACTAGCTTAAGTCCCTTTCCAAGTGCGCCTGAGGAATGTCATTTTGTGATTAGAATGCTCTGAGAAAAGTCCTAGGAACCGCAGGGATTTCTTGCCACATCTTTCTAAAATTACTGTGTGATGTGTTCCATGCTAACAATAGACTATGTGAAGGATTACTCTCCTGGAGACCACCTGAATGACCCACAATGAGGAAATCATTATGTAAATTATGGAGTGGTGAAGATGGACCATTGTTCAGTCATTAAAAATCATGTTCTCAGCGATGTTTTAAGCATATAGAAAAATGCACAGAAATATTATTAAATGAAAAGACACATTACAAAACAGTATTAAGGCACTGTTCTGGTTTTATTAAAAAATTATACAGGTACACTAACATGCTAACAGTTGGATTTCATGTGGGCTAATACATAAAGATGATTTCCTTTAAAACATTTCCTACTTTAAATGTTTCTATACTTGTTCCAGGAGTCCTGGTGTGTTGCTGGACTATTAACTGCATGGTTGGTGGGTCAAACACACCAGCTGCTCCTTGGAAACCCTATATAGAGCCGTTATAAGTTGGAACTAACTTTTCCAAAATTTAGCAACTACAGTGACATAGCGACATAGCTGGTCACTTTCTCTGTAATGATTGTGCTTTATTTTTAGGGTGACTATTTGATTTATTGGAGTCTTGGTGTGGTGCTGTGGGTTAATGCTCTGGACACAAAGTCTGTTTCATCTGCAAGGTCTGTGGTTCAAGCTCACCAGCTGCTCCTCAAAAATCCTATGCAGCATCACTATGAGTTGGAACTGACTCGATGGCACTTAGGAACAACAATTTGATTTATTGAAATCCTGGTGTGGCTCTGTGGGTTAATGCACTGGACTGCAAGGCTGGTTTGAACCGCAAGGTGGGTGGTTCAAGCTCACCAGCTGCTCTTTGGAAACCCCATACAGGGTCTCTATAAGTCAGATCCGACTAGATGTCACTTAACAACAACATTTGATTTATTGTCCACTCTGGAATGCTACTGGGAGTGAAAGAGGATTCTTAAATCACAATGTCACCTGGACCACAGGCAAAATCTTAAGTAATTTTGACAAACCTGAGAGTTATTTTCTGTTTATAAAGCACCAATGAGTCCTGGAATGGTGATCTGGGGAGAATAAAGCTTTATTGACCCAAACATGGTATTTCCAGTAGGCTCATTTACGTAAGGAGTTTCAACAATGAATAAGGAAAACCATAATACAATGGATGCATTTGATTTATGGTGTTGGAGAAGAATATTAAAAGAACCATGTTGTTGTTAAGTGCTGTCGAGTTGGTTCCGACTCATAGAAACCCTGTGTAGGGTCTCTGAGGAACGGCTAGTGAGCTTGAACCATCTACCTTATGATTCAAACCAACTTTTCAGTACAGCGCATTAATCCGCAGTGCCTCACCACTGAGTTAAGTGTCACTGAGTCAATCCCGACCTATAGCGACCCTGTATAGGGTTTCCAAGGAGCAGCTTGTGAGTTTGAACTGCCAACCTTGCAGTTCAAGTGGCTTTGCAGTCTGGCCTGTTGACTCACAGCGCTACACCAGGATTCCAAAAGTACCATGGACTACCAAAAAGAAAAAACAAATCTGTGTTGGAAGAAGTACAATCAGAATGTTCCTTAGAAGCTAGGATTGCCTAAATTTGTCTCTCATACTTCAGACATATTATCAGGAGGGACCAGTCCCTTAAGAAAGACATCATATTAGGTAAAGTGAAGAAGACCCCTAATGAGATAGATTGGCACAGTGGCAGCAGCAATGGAGACTAGCCTAGCAATGATGGTGAGGTGGGTGCAGGATTGGGCAATGTTTCATTCTGTTGTGCATAATGTCGCTAAGAGTTGGTACAAACTTGAGGGTACCTAACACCAACAAGAAAATAAATCTTTTCACTCAACTCATATTGTGGAAAATTCCATCACTGTTCACAAATATTCACTACTTTTCCCTACCCAGACTTTCCCTGTAGAGTCCTATCCTGTATATTCTAGACTTGACCATGTGTCTTACTCCAGCTAATGAAGTAGTAGCGGAAGTTACACGTGCTACTTAGAAATAGAACCTTCATTGCCATTGGGTGGCTCTACCTTTTTTGACCTTTGCTAAGAGACCAATGTATCTTGCTTCCATGGCCTGAGGATGACCTAAGGCAAGGTTACAATTGACCTGGAATGGATCTGTTGCTTGGGATGGAAATCTTTTCTAATGTAATTCATTTGTTATCACATTCGATGTTGACCTAGACTGAGGGACCAGTGTCCATTAACGGAAGTCAGGTACCATGTCAAGGGTAAAATAATGAATTAGACAGAGTTTCTGTGCCAGCCTGGAACGAACATTAAAATTGTATATCATTTGCCTTTAAACATAAAGATTTTGTCACAAGTTGTGTTCTGTTTGTTTGTTTGTTTGATTATTTATAACAACTTCAAATAAATGTTAAGCCATGCTTGTTGCCCGTTGAGTTCTCTAGGAGTGGTGGTTATGTGCTGTGGTTATGGAGTCAGTTCCTACTTATAGTAGTATTGTATCGGGTTTCTGAGGATGTAAATCTATACAGGAGCAGAAAGCTCCTTCTTTGTCTGGCAGAACAACTGGTAGTTTTGAACTTCTGACCTTGAGTTTAGCAGCCCAACTTGTAACCACTACGCTACCAGAGCTCCTTTGGTTTCTCTGTAGCAAAATCCTTTCAAGCTCTCATCTTCAAATTAGTTCTTGGAATCTTGAACTATGTCTATAGATATAAATTTTGGCAAGTAAAATTTTATGGTTTAGGGGTAAAAATCAAAGCCAACTATTCAGTTATTTAACTCTCGTTTGGAAAATGAGATGTTTCAGACACTATTAAATTATATTTGAGAGAGAAAGGGGGGGGGAAAAAGACACTTCTGTGGAAACAGCCAAATTTATTTCATCTACTGTTAGAGAATATTAATTGCAAGGAACAAACTCTGAATGCAACCCAGTAAGTTGCCAAAGGCAGTAAGTAGGTCCTTGCTGAGAAATGTTTCAAAAGAGATTGTGGAAATAACATATTTTAGAAAGATGCATCTCAACTGAGAGTCAGGGTGGAGATGGAAAGGGACATTTTCTAAAGTCAATGTAGTAAAGCAAAAATTGCATGGTGTCAAAATTATCCTTGAAAAGCCCTTAAATATTCCTTAAATTGCCTGGGCCTGAGCCTTTTGAAGTTCAAAAGCCAAAAATTAATGTCTTTGGTGTCTCAGGGACAGTGAAGGCCAAGGTCTAATTTGAAAGGGGCAAAGGGCACTGGGGAACAAAGGACCTCAGCCTTTTCGGTCCCTCTCTTGATGTCCTCGTACCACTGTGGGTGACTGTCCTTCAAGCTCTACTCTCCGGCCCTCTCTCCTCACCAGTACATAGATGAGTTACATGTGCACATATCGTAACTCCTGTCTCTACTATGCTTTGAAAATATAATACAAAATACATTGGAGGGCCTGTTACGTACCCTGTGTGGTGGGTCAGGTACTGAGGCGATACAGCGAGTAAAGACAAGAGTCCTCAAGGAGAAGATTAAGTAGACTGAGATACAAAAAGAAAACATGAACACAGTGTGGTCACATCCCTGGGTGATGCAGAGGATGAGTGCACATTGATGATAACTGAAAGCTTGGCAGTTTGAGGCCATCCAGAGACACCTTGGAAGCAAAGCCTGGTGATATCTGCTCCCCAAAATGCAGTCATTGGAAACCCTATAGAGTGCAGTGCTACTCTGACACATGTGAGGTCTTCATGAGTTAGAGTCATGGTGTTTTGGTGTTGAAATCCAGGCCCGAGGTAAACGCATGCTGCTATAAACAGTGCTTCTCAAACTTTGACTGTACTTCAAAATCTCAGTGTCCAAGACATATCCCAGATCCAACTACATTGGAATCTCTCGGGTGGACCCAACTATCATCATTACATAAAGCGTTCGCTATGCAGCCAAGGTTGAGAACCACTGGGCTAAAAAGAAGGGCATCTGGTGTCTGCATGAAGGCTGAATAGGCATCAAGTTAGGGAGAAGAGCATTCTAGGTGGATGGGGCTTCAGTCTTTGGTACAAAGCGTCGTGGTTTATGCTTTGAACATACCACAGGTATAAATGAAAGAATATCCAAAGTCCTCAAGTCAAGTCCATACACAGTCCTCATACACTGTCTTGCTTTGACATGTCTACACCTTCTCATCTCTTGTTGTTAAGGGACTCTAGTTCATTAAAAAAATAGGTATCAGTGAATTCTGTCTGCTGGTGAGTCATTCTGTCTGTCCAACATACAGCCCTAACCAGTATGTGGCCATGTGCTGCATAACATCCTTCACGCTACATCTAATCACAGATGCATCGGTGATACCTTAAAGTTGTAGTAAAGAAACCCTGATTGGGGAACAAGATATAGCAAACACAACAGCTTACTTCATGCAACACGTGTATTTCATAATCACAAAATGATTATACTGTTAGGCACATAATGGTGCTGTACACATATAACCTCTAATACACATATCTCAGTAGTCGCCTTTTTTCTTCCTATCTGAGACCTTTTCCTTATACCTGTGTCTGCTTCAACTCGTAGGTAGCAGTATTCAATCTCCTGCATTGTGTGTCTCGTGAGTGTTCTAGCATTTAATTTTCTTGAGACAATATTACCTTGAATTGCATCTTCGCTCCCAAATATAGCAAAACCAGTGCTAGGGATAGTTCCAGCAAAAGGCACAAGAGAAGAATCAAGTTGGAAGTGAAACAGAAAGTTATTAAAGAACCTGAAGATGAAAAAAATCAGTGAATACTATTGCTCACCATGTAGGCATGCTGCGCTGGGCAATCGAGACAAAAACAAAAGAAGCAAAGTGTTCTCCAAGCTGCTCAAAGATGAGTTCTGTTGAAAGCTACTTGATTAAAAAATGCAAGAGGAACCTGTGTCCGATGTGGAGAAATTGCTGATGATCAAAAACCTGACACAAAAGGGAAGCCCTCATTGTATGTTGCTGGTCACTGGTAAGGTGCACAACTTGTTCGAGAAATGTAAAGGAAAGCAGGAGCAAGCTACGATGTGCTGTGCATACAATGTCCAGATCACATGATGCCCTATGTTACAAGAACGTATCATGGACATTAAGTGATTGCTAATATGAAAACTTCTTAATAAGTTGAGTATCACTGGTAAGATGCACAAATGTTGGAGATGCATGAAGAAAAAGCAGGACCAAGATATGATGGTGTGGACACACCATCTGATTCACGTGATATCCTTTTTCACAGAATGTATCGTGGATGTTTAGCGATTGCTAATGACATGAATTGAGGACCACACACAAACATGAAACCCTCATAGTATGTTGACAATCACTGGTAAGGTACACAACTTGGTCAAGTTACCTAAAGAAAAAACCAGGACCAAGTTACGATATGGTTTGCACACAGCATCCAAACCATATTATGTCCTCTTTCACAGAATGTATCATGGATGTTAGGCGATTGATAATGTGAAACCCTCTTAGTGTGTTGATTATCACTGCTAAGAGGCACAACTTGCTCAAGATACTTGCAAGAGAAAACAAGACCAACCTGTGGTGTGGGTTGCACACAACATCCAGATCATGTAATGTCCTATTTCACAGAGCGTATCATAGCTGGTAGCGTAGTGGTTACGAATCGGGCTGCGAACCTTAAGGTCAGCGGTTCGAAACTACCAGCCGCTCTGTGGGAGAAAGATGAGGCTTTCTACTCCCGTAAAGATTTACACCCTCGGAAACCCTGTACAGGGTCGCTATGGGTCGGAACCGACTTGACGGCACTTAGCAACAACAACAAATCATAGACATCAAGCAACATGTGACTGTAATGAAACCATTGTCCCTTCAACGGTCCCATCTGAGCATACACCAAACCCATGGCCCTCTATAACACATACTAATCTGCAAAGTCAACACGTATTCTTCAGGCGCAGAGAATTTCCTATAGGAGAGTCATTTCCTGTACATCCAAGCTGGTGAAAGGTGTTCTTTTAAGTTGTAGAAAATTGATTTTGTTGAGAACAAAGGCACTGTGGGCTTCTAATAAGCTCATAATCAGACGGATGAGAGCAAGTTTCACTCGCCTGCTCCCAGGGCAGACTTCGGCATCTTAGCTATGCAGACTTGCTTAGACAACACTCGTTTTGTTGTTGTTGTTGTTGTTGAAGCCTCCCCTGGCCTCCCTCCATAAATCCAATGCTGCTTTATTCCTTTATCATTCTGCACAAATGTTTTTATGGCTATAATATATTAATACTAATTCAGAGACTTAGCATTAAATATGTAGCACATCTCTCTGATCTGGGGGCAGCAGACAAGGTATTTCTGACATTACAGATGAAAATCAGGCCAGCTTTTCTTCCCCCACCAAGCTCTTCAAAGGAACAATTTGCGAACATTCCAGCAAGAGTGTCATAGTTAATAAATGGGAGGTTTCCTTTTTCTTATCATCTTTTCCAAATCAAAGGCAGTGGATGCCAAGGCCAGAACGATTCATTCGGGTCATTGTTTTCCTTGGAAATGCCAGGTCTCAGTCAGATGTCTTATCTGATACAGAGTCCATCATGGAATTGACTTTTTAGATTAATTGAAGACTTTTTAAAAAATTATTATTATTACTTTTTCATCGTTAATTGCCACACAGTCCATCTCATTAGCAGTATTGTGATTCCGATCAACTGTGGGGATGATTACAGATAACAACTCTTATCCGTCCAGCGTTCTTCCCAACAGAGCTCCCGTCATGATTTGAACCATGATCAGACCCTTTGTGCTGTGTGTGGGTGGCAGCAAGATATTAAGGATGCTACAATTTGCAGTCACTTCCCATCTTGGTGGATGGGATGAGTCAGAGAAGATTTTGGGAACATCCTCAGGCTAACCCAATTTGCATTATAGGTACATCTTAATTGCATTTTAAAGTCTGAATGCTGTTGAATGTGACAGTGATGTCACATAATTTAAGGACATTGTTACTGTTGTTAAGTGCGCTCAAGTTGGTTTTAACCCATAGTGATCCTGTATAGGGTTTCTGAGGAATGGCTGGTGAGTTGGAACCACTGATCTTATGGTTCTGATTTATACCATTAAGGAGCTCTGGTAGCGTAGTGGTTACGAATCAGGCTGCGAACCTTAAGGTCAGCGGTTCGAAACTACCAGCTGCACCGTGGGAGAAAGATGAGGCTTTCTACTCCTGTAAAGATTTACACCCTCGGAAACCCTGTACAGGGTCGCTATGGGTCGGAACCGACTCGATGGCACATAACAACAACAACAACAGAGGACAGATTGGAGTCCTGGTGTGACGCTGTGGGCTAATGCCCTGGATTGCAAAGTTCTTTGAACCCCAAGGTTGGCGATTCAAGCTCATCAGCTCTTCCTCGGAAACCTTATAGGATCCCTATGAGTTAGAACTGACTCGACCAGCACTTAACAACAACAACAACAAGAGTACAGAGTAGAACTCCTTAGGGCGTCCAAGACTATAAATCTTTATGAGTGAGGACAGCCTCATCTTTCTCCCACAGAGTTGCTGGTGGGTTCTAACTCTTGACCTTTTCTTTGCAACCCAACCATTCACCTACTGCGTCACCAAGGCTCCTCAGTTCTGGAAACCCAACAAGAGTCTTTGTCCTTCCTCCAGGAGCTCACAGCCTTTGAGGGAAGCAAGCGAGGGCGGAAGCACTCATTCCCACACTCGGCCCTGCTCATCCATGATGATGACTCTCACTCTGTACATCTTTAACCCCATTTTCTCACACCACCCCTTCTATGTCCTGAAACACAGTTTCTTCGTATCCTTCTTCCCAGATTTCCTTGTTGCCCTGGGTTTCCGTTGGGTTCTTCATTTCTTCGTGGCTGGCCCTGCTTTCTACTGTATGTGCTCCTTCTGGAAAGCCTCACTTGTTCTCTGAGCCTTCATTACTGTGTACACATCAGTGACCCCCAAATTAGAATTACATCCTTCACCTCTCACTTGCACTGCAGATCCATTTTCATCCTCAGTCTCTAGGTAGCAGTTAGATAACCTTGACCTCAAAATGTTCCAATTGTAAGCCTTCATCTTTCCCTCCACGGCTTGTCTTCTATTTTCTCTATCTTGGTAAACCCCTCACATCTGCCCAAAGTAGAGGACTCAAAATACTCTTCTGTTTTTAAAAATACCCCAGGGAAGCAAAATAGACCATTCATCAGTTTTGCTGATTCTAAGTAGTGTTATGAATTTCTGTGACTCTAGTTAAATCTGTGTCTAGCTTTTTTAAAAATAAGGCAAAGGAACTACTGAGGAGATTATGATAAAGACTATGTTCTTGTGCAGTTGCTGAATCGACTGCTTTATTTTAGTCACATCACCATTTCTTATTTTGAAAATCCTTTTTGAGCAATTAATGTGTTCTATGGGGTCAGTGTGGTGGGGTTGATGATTTTACCATGATGAGCTAAGGTCTCTGTGAGAAAGAGAATTTTATTGATTAGAGAATCACACTGGTCAAGATGTGGAGATTGATGCCTAGACCTCTCCCATAAATGTTTGTTGTTGTTGTTGTTAAGTGCCATCAAGTTGGTCCCAACTCATAGTGACCTTGTACAGGAATTCCTAGAGCAGCTGGTGGGTTTGAACCACTGATCTTGTGGTTACAGTCCACACCAGGGTTCCATAAGCAAATGTTAAAATAGACACTCCCAAAGGACCTTGTAGCAAGGAGAGGAGTGATTAACTTTTCAGTCTAGGAGCGGAGGTCCCTGGGACCGTCAAGGAACAAGAGCAGAGAGTGGGACCCTACCCAGAGAAGCAGTGATGCCTGAGATGGAGGCAGAGACGATGACATAGAGAGATGGAGCAGCTGGGGACTTTAGACCCAGACAGGGAGAGGGGCTGCATGCTGATGATCAGGGGGCAGGCTTGTAGTGTATACCCTTTGGTTGGGTGATGATGCATGGAAGGGATTGTAACCATGGCAATGAAACGATATATGATAGGATTAATGTAAAACCAATGTTCTCCCATGTAAACTATCACATAATTCACAATAAAACATTAAAAAAAAAAAAAAGGTAAAAAGACAAAACATGAAATATAGATATTTCCAATGTTGAGACCTTATGCTCAGTGAAAGGGATGTAACTTTAAGTTAAATGCTCATTTGAACATGGATGACATTGATGGAACCAGTCCATGGCACAGCATGGTTAGTCTCTCAAGCAGGTAGAAGTACTCCATGCTAAGCTGGGGTGGTTTGAAAATGCTTCCATGAGGCAGGTTATCCTATGACCTATGTCATGGTCAAATGATGATTCCTATTTGAAAATGATTTAACAAGTCTGATCATCCCATTACTTTCAAGCAGGTACCAGTTAGGATTGGGGTTGTCATAGGGACCAGTCTGTGACATTGGAGGTGAAGGGTGACAGATTTGCTTTATCAGAATGGCAGTGCCTCCTTTTTGTGAATGTCATCAAATGAAGTTGACCCACAATGCATGGACTTTGATCAAAGGCCACATTTAGCATATGGCTCATGTGACTCCAGCGTGGCCTTTGTAAAGGCCAAGTCCTTAGTGATAAACTTCACTAGTAATCCTATAAGCCTTGCCAGCTGCCTTCAGTGATGTAACTTCTCATCTGCACGAGAGAAGGGGGAGGGGTGGTAGTCTGTAAATATCAATTTTTTAAATTTTTCTCATCTGTGGGCATTAACTGATGAACACAGAGATGCTTAGACTCCTCTGCCTGCACAATCCCATCACCATAGCAACGTGCATTCCAAAGGATGTTGTCGAAGATGTTTTTTAACAGAAGGTGAGAAAAACAGTTTCCACACCAATGTCTGCTTGAGACCTCATGTCTCATGCCATTGTTTTCCCTTTCCAGGATCTTTTGAGGTGGGGTTGGGTACTTTGCTGTGGGGAGTGGGTACCTGGGGCTAGACACCAACCTGGAGGCCACTGTGTTGCTGTGAGTGTGAGATTTACTTCACCTGAGCTGTCTATATTGTTTGCATACCTCACTTGCTTGTATATTCTACATGATAAAGACAGGCTGCTCTTTCTGAAAGTTTTTGAATTGTTGATGACGTTGGACAAATGTGATTTTTCAGCACTATTTTGAACAACCATATATATTCTTTTGTTTTTGTTGTTAAGTGTCATTGAGTCAAGTCCAAATTCTAGTGACTTTGTATAGGGTTTTGAAGAAGCAGCTTGTGAGTTTGAATTACTGAGCTTGTGTTTTAAACCTACCTTGCTTATCCGATGGCACCACACCATGACTCCTGTTAAGTGTAGTGGAGTAGGTTCCAACTCATAGTAACCCTGTATGTATAGGGTTTCCAAGGAGCAGCTGATGAGTTTGAACCACCAACCTTATGGTTCAAACTGACCTTCGGTCCAGTGCTTATTCTATATTACCATAGATTAATTAATTAATTAATTAATTACCATGGGACCCGAGATTAAACTAAGTCCCAGAATTTCAAGGTGAAGTGGCAATATCTCCATACATTGCTGGACTGGAATGGAAACAAGCAGTGCGTAGAGGTCAGTATTTGAGTAGAGGTCACCACAGTGTTGAAGAAAGGAGACTTGGTGGTGCAGTGGTTAAGCACCTGGTTGCTACCTGGAAGGTAGTCAACTTGAACCCACCAGCCACTCCATAGAAAAGCTGGTCGTGATCTGCTTCCTGATGGACTGACACCCTTAGGAACCCTATGGGGCGCTCTGCTGTGTCCTTCTGGGTTGCGGAGTCAGAACTGACTTTGCGTATTGAGACAAAGAGCAAGGCCATCCAGGGGTAGAATGTTCACCGTCCTTCTGGAAACCCCAGGTTCACTTTCTGGCCACTGCACCTCACGAGCACCGATGTCGCTTGGAGGCCAGCATGTTGCTGTACCGCTCAACATGTTTCAGCAGAACTTCCAGATTTCTAGGAAGAAAGACATGGGGTTCCATTTGTGAGCGTCAGCCAGTGAAACACGGGTGGGTCATAATGGTCCTTTCCATAATCGGTCATGGGATGGCACTGAACTGGGCAATGGTTCCACTGTGCTTGGAGTCACTCTGAACTGGAGGTAACTCACGGGTAACTAACAACAGCAACCTGTTGAAGAATTTATCAAATAAATACTTAAGATTACAACATCAGATTTTGAAATAGGATCATTTGAGGAAAGAGTGTGTGTATGTGTTTAAATGAACCACTTAAAACCATTTGAAATAGGTATATAGAGCCCGGATTTGAAGAAAGCAGACTACAATCTAAAAGTCTTAGTAACTATTTGGAGTGAGAAGTAGATTTATTGTAGTCAAACACAGACATTGAGTATTAGGAGTTTTTTATTCCGACTCCCGCTTTTCACCCCTCTTGTCTTGGCATGCCACCAACATATCTCTTCCCACCTTGGCGCTGCATGGGTTTGCATATTTAGAAAGTTAAAAGGGTCACCCACCGTGGTCCCTTTTTCTTATCCACACTTTCTGTTTCTTACCCATCCATCTCTGTCACTCTTACACTGTAGACTAATTATATTAATCATCGACAACCAAAATCAACTCTGAAAAAAAAAAAATCAGTCCAAAATGGGAGTTTCAAAACCATGAGAAGCTGTGTCAAACAACCCATCACGGTTGTCTGAAAATGCTGCAATCCAAGACGAGGTGTCAATAGAACTGGAGAACAAATTGGTCATTATTAACATGACTTTCCTGTATACTTAAGGATCTATTCTCTTCTGGCTATGTCAGTTCAACTCGCTCCTTTTTTGGCTCAAATTCAGTCCTAGTCCTTTTGTTCATGTATTTTATAAGGAATTAAGGGAGAATAGAAGCAAGGTGAAATGCATCTCAGAAATGACATTTAAGTACATCCCCAGTGCTTCCTTAACGTTCCCATAGTGCAATCCCAGCTTCCATGGTACAGGTAATAAATACCCATGCGCTGTATCTATTACTATATATGTGGCAAATCCAGGTGCTGACAAGACACATCATAGCATCAGCATAGCCATTAGAATCACCATGCTTTTTTATTACATGATCCCACTGAAGTCTCCCAACAAAATGCATTTCATTATACACCTTTTGTCATGAAACACCGGGTATCACAGGTTTTTCATTCTGGCGGTCACTTATTCTTGACTTGGTATGCCACCAACATATGTCTTCTCACCTTCACTCTACATGGGTTGTTGTTGTTGATGTTGTTAGGTGCCATCGAGTTGGTACGAACCCAAAGCGACCTTATGCACAGCAGAACAAAATCTCCCACGAGCTTTACTACAATCGGGTCATCACCGTCAACTCTACTCTGAGGAGGCCGTTCTTCCCCAGTTGCATTTTTAGTGCCTTCCAACTTGAGGGGCTCATTTTTCAGCACTCTGGTTGCGTAGTGGTTACGAATCGGTCTATGAACCTCGAGGTCGGCAGTTTGAAACTACCAGCTGTTCTGTAGGAGAAAGATGAGGCTTTCTGCTCCCGTAAAGATTTACAGCCTCGGAAACCCTATACAGGGTCACTATAGGTTGGAATCAACTCGACAGCCCTTAAAAAAAAAAAAAATTTGACAAAACCAGACACCACTCGTCTGTCAGTTTGTCTTACTGTGGTGGCTTGTGAGCTGATATGCCACCAGTATTTTCAATACCAGCAGGGTCACCCATGGTGAACAGGTTTCAGATGAGCTTCCAGATGAAGACTGACTAGGAAGAAAGAGTGACGAACTACTTCTGAATAGTTACTCACTGAAAACTTTATGAATAGCAGAGAAACACTGTGTGTATGAGTAGGTCTAAGAATACACAGGAGGTCAATGACAGAGAGATGCATGTTTAATCCAGATGTCTCTAGCGTCATTACTCAATTTCTTTACCCAGCATCAGGAGTTGGGCAAGGCAAGGTGATGAAGGAGGAGTCCCTTAACTCTGAGAGTCAGAGATATGGTGTCCATGGGAGAGTGAGTGGAAGGAATCATCTCCCTAAGTGGTTCTGTAAGTTCACATCAATTACAAATTACTTGATGAGCTTGATGAAATGCATATGGCAGACCCAATCCAAACCACCACTGCCCACCATGTGGACATACATACCCACAAATGCACATGCAGATTCTGATTCACTAGGTCGAAGATGAGTCTCATCTATATTTTTTATCAACTCCCCAGCAGATCCTCAAGGAAGTGATCTGTGACCTCACTTGGCAAACTAGAGAGGTAGTTTCATAGATGTAGATGGATCAGGGATCTTTGGGAGACCTGATTCCCAACATGTGGAGCTAGTCTGGGCAACTCAGAGTCCATTACACTCACTACATAAGGAAGTTTCTTCTTTACCTAACTTTCTGTTTCCAGATTTGGTGCACAGCCTAGTTCTTCCCTGTGGGGCATCCATCAAGGCACAAGGGGATCAAGCTCTGTACTCTACTCTAATTGACATAAAGGAGCAATAGCTGCTGCTGTTTCATCATGCATTGTGTCCAAAGCTCCAGGCTAGATACCCACCACCTTGTTGTCATGTCTGTTCCACCATCACGTGACCAAACTTAGATGCTTACCACATCTAAGTTTCTTCTTCTTAGGCACTCAGAAAGAATCAATTTTCCAGCCCTTAAGCTCTCTGGAGCTCTGGTAATGTAGTGGTTATGAATCAGGCTGCGGGCCTTAGGGTCAGCAGTTCAAAACTACCAGCTGTTCGACAGGAGAAAGAGGAGGGTTTCTGCTCTCGTAAAGATTTACAGCCTTGGAAATCCTTTACAAGGTCACTATGAGTCAGAACCGACTCCATGGCACATAACAACAACAACAACAACAACAACAAGCTATCTGGTGGAGTCATTTGACTTATTCTAGCCAAAGTGTATGGATAGTCATACATTAGTGGTAGGGTTCTTGCCTTACATGCAAAAGTATGATTCCTGGTCAGTGCACCTCAGACACAGGTACCGCTCCTCTGACCACGGGGTCCTGTGTGTTACTAGGATGCTCAGCAGGTACCAGAGAATCTTCTACCTGAGAAGGACTAGGAAGGAAATCAGCCAGTGAGAACTCCGTGAATCACAGTGCTCTGATCAGCAACCCATCATGGGGCTGGTAGAGGATCAGACAGTGTTTCGTTCCACTGTTTATGAGTTCACCATGAATTGGGCCAATTTAATGGCAGGTTAATAACAGCCACAGTGTACCACTTCCATCCTTTCTTCCCTTGATGGGATGGTTCCAGATGTGCTCCAGTTGGTACATCTGAAAGATGGGCTAACATCTTGAGTCTTAGGCTTTGAGTTGTTGTATAGAACAAAGCCCCTACCAACCACATGGGATTTGCAACATAAATAAGCAATTAGCAAACCTTTGTTTTTTGAACCCCTTGAGATTTTGTTTTGTCTTGTTTGTTTGTTTTGTTTGTTTCCACAGCAAAGACCAGTCTAACCTTAGCAATGAAAGCATCATTGTCTCCACAATCATCACATTTATTAATTATGATAATAGAAATGCATTATGTGTTGTGTTCTACACAAAGCACTTGGCAAACAATCTAATTTAATATTCACGTTGACATGCTAAATTATTATCTGTATTTGATCAGGCCACATAGTCACAGAGGGAGGAGGAAGAAATGAAATCCCTGGCAGCAGATTTCAAAACCCGATTCCAGGTGTTTTTAACCCAAACAGGCTAACAGAGGCTGACTGAGTGCCATACCTGATGTACTAGACACTTGTCACATGTAATCCTCTGTCAACCCTAAGATGAGGGCATTGATGTCTTCATTCCCCAGTGCAGGGAGGACAGGCTCAGCTAAAGTCACATACATGGAGGAACCAGGTCACAAAACTTGTGTCCCCTGGCTTCTAAATGAAGCATCGCTTGGACTCAACATCAGGATCTCTAAGCAATTGAGTCTGCTTTCACTATTGCTATGCCTAAAACATGTAGAGGGCCCAAATCACAGAGCCCTGGGCAGCTGACTCCAGAAGTTGAAAATTTCAGGAACCTGCAGCCACACGCTATGTTTAGATGGCAGAATCTGCTGAGTTTCCACTGTGTGACTTTGGGCAGGTTACTTGGTCATTCTCTGCAGAATGGATGTATGAGGCTAAGGTTACACTTCATGTATGCAAACCGAATGTATTTTGACATGTCTCTGTAATAAGCTGAGGGCTGCAGACAAGCTCTTTCAGTAATACACTGGTCTTAGTCTCATTAGAGTTCAGTCAAAACAGTGGCTCCCAAGGGGATCTGCTGGACTGGTTACATTCAAGACAGAGAGATCAGTTTAGAAGATAGTAGCAGATATGTCTTTGGAGTCCAAAGGGATCATCTTGATGGATTTTCTTGAAGGACATAGGATAATCCTGAGGACTTATTAGGAAGAAATTGTAAGAAAAGTTGAAAAATTGCGTTGGTGAAAAAAAGACAAGAAAATTGTACTGAGGATTTTTCGCTCCCCATCATGACAATTCACTTGCATGTTTTTCAAGGAAAGCAAGGGTTTTCCTACAAGGATTTCCTCAAGGAAACTTTAGCCCATCCACTCTACAATCCTGATCTTGCCTCCTCAAATTTCCTTTTCTTCTCTATTCTCAAAGAACATCGAGAAGGACCATGATTTGAGTCCCTCAAGGATCCCAAATTGCCATTTTGACATGGTAGAAATTGAAGAGTACAGAATTCTTTGAGAAAGGGTTGTTGTTGTGTGCTGTTGAATGGGTTCCAACTCACAGTGACTACCTACAGAGTTTCTAAGAGTGACTAATGAATTTGAACTGCTAACCTTGAAGTTACCAGTCCAGTGCTTATCCTACATTGTCACCCTAGGATTCTTGGGGAAGGGTTAGAGAGATGGGAATACCACCTTCAGAAGTGTCTTGATGTTGGATTAAGGGTATGTCAAGAAACAATAGCTTTACATTTTCATGTTTGTTTGATACAAATTTCTGTGATTTTTGTAGCCATACTTTTTGAATGACTGTCTTATTACTACTGTTTCTTTTGAAGATATTAAATGGAATAATCTTGGTTATGTGTATGACTCAGTGGTCAGCTCCAAAGAAGGTCCACAGAGTGTGTGTAGGGGACTCACAGACAGCTCTGTTTCTAAGGGTTCACAGTGGCTTGCAGTCATGGGGACCTAGAGCTAAGATATCAGACAAGCCCCCAGGACTGGTTGCTCCCATAAAATGAGGCAGGGTGCCACAACCAGCTGAACTTGAGTGTTCCCCTAAATTCCTTGGTTTGGGGTGTGATTGAGTTGACACTCCCCAGAACCTGGGGTCTCTCACCCCCTTGAGGAATCTGAAGGTCCAGATACAACCTGGTTGGGGAAGTGCTGGATACCTCATAGAACCCAGGCCTACATGGTTGGAAATCACAGGAAGTGAACTGTCTGTAAGAAGAATGCCACGGATCTATAGTGGAAAGTTAGATTGCATTTTTGCTGAGGGAAAGGATGTCCATTGATCTTTGTCTGCTAGGATCTTGGGGTGATCCGGGTCACTCTCTTATGACTTGGCAGAATCTAGCCTCTTCCTCTGAGTAAGCAGCCAGGCTTTCCGATGCTTCACCTATAATTAAATAGAACAACAACCATAGCAGCTCTTTGCTGCCTGGTGACCCCCTGTGTCTCAGAATAGATCTGTGTTCTGTATGGTTTTCATTGACTAATGTTTCAAAAGTAGACCACCAGATCTTCTTCAGATGTGCCATAGGGTGAAGTTGAATCTTTAAACTTTTGGTTTGTCAAGCACATTAACCGTTTGCATCATGAAACGTCTACTATAAATATGAGTTGATTCCAACTCTTAGTAACTTGTATAGAGTCCAGGTGAGTTGCTGCAAGATAATGCATTGGACCACAAGTTCAGTTTGAATTGCAAAGTAAAAGGTTCAAACCCAGCAGCTGTTCCCATGAAGCATTAAACAAGGTCACTATGAATCAGACTGATTCAGTGGCACTTAACAACAACAAATAGACTTGTCAAAACTTCACATCTTTACAGGAGCAGAAAGCTTCATCTTTCTCCTGTGGAGTAACTGGTGGGCTTGAACTCCCAACTTTGAGATTAACATCCAGTGCTTATCCTATAACACCACCACTGTTTCCACTATAAATAGTGTGGTTGTTGTTGTTAAGTGCCATTGGTTCCGACTTATAGCGAACCTGTATAGGATTTCTGAGGAGCAGCTGGTGGGTTTGAACCGCCGATGTTGCAGTTCGCAGTCTGGCGCTTGTCCTACAGTGCCACAGTAGGACTCTGTTATCAATAACAGAGCCTACCAACATAGCGGTTGCCAATAGCCAAGACTGTTTATTAAATGCCTGCTAACTTAAAACATTTACTACTGGCGGGTTTGAACCGCTGACCTTGTGGTTAACAGCACAGTGTCTAACACACAGTACTCCTTAATTTCTTACTAGACATTACAAAATAGTCTTATATGCAAGTTACATGTAGTTCCCCAGGCCCTTTCTGAGACAGGCTTTACTATTATCATCATCTCACGGATAAGAAAACTGAAAGTTGGATGTTTAAATTGATTGCCACAGATTACCCAGACAAAATTAAGATATGGAAGCTGACTCCAGACAGTCTGGTCCCAAAGTCTGTTGGCTTGGCCGGCATACCACTGCTTCAGGTGCTGAACTATCTGCGCTCTAATCTTTGGACCGTGCATGTGGGTGTTACGTCGGGCAAAGAGGAGGCTACAAAGTGCAGGATAAAGACTTGGCCTGGAGAAATTTAGGAATCCCAAGAGAAGGGGCGACTCAAGGTGAAAGGTCAAAGCACATTGCTTCAAGGTCAGATAGGGGGCTGCTCAGTGTACTCTGAGATTCTGAGTCTTCCCCCAAACACCAGTCCTCAAGGGCACCTTGGTAAAAGGATTCTGTTGGCAGAATGATGGGGATTCCCTGCTTTGTGGATGATTCATGATGTACAGTGAATGGCAGCTATTTTTAGAAGAGACTTAGAGTAAAGAAAAGATTTGTTTATATGTTTGACTCATCATTTTTTATTTGATTTTGACTAGGGAGCTCTTTTGCATCTGCAAAACCCTTAACATCTTCTGGAAGGCTCCTTGGACAGTGATCCTGGAAGGCATTTGAGGCAGGAGTTATGGACCAACAACAGAACAGGATTCTAAGGCCTGTGCAAAGGGGACAGCTTGTTGGGGAATCTGAGGGACCACCAGTATTAAGGACAGGCAGGAGACTGATGAAAGACCCAGGTTTCATACAGTAAGGGTCCCCGTGTGATATGAAAGGTGAACGTGCTCAGTTACAGACTGAAGGGCTGGCGATACAGGTCCACCCCAGTGTGCCTTGGGAGAAATCCCTGATTACCTTCTTCCAAAATTCAGCCACTGCAAACCCAATGGAGCACACTTCTAGTCTGACACACCTGGATGACCATGAATCAGCCAATTCAAAGGCAGCTGGGTTTCAGGATAGTAAGACCCAGAGGCACCGTGGTAGCTTCTTAGGAAAAGCACCGGACTGGGAACTACAACATCAGTGGATCGAGGCCACCAACTCCTCTGAGGAAGAAAGATGAGGTTTCTCCTCCCCTAAAAGATTTAAAGACTCAGAACCCTATACAGGTTTATTATGAATAGAAACCAACTCCATAGCACTTAACACCAAAGACCCTAAGTGGCTGATTGCTGAAGAGTGGGAAAGGGGACACGAAGAGTAAATATCAGTAAAATGGGGGTGGAGGGGGTTAGGGTTAGAATTGCCTTCAAGTCAATTCTGAATCATAGTAATCCTCTAGTTAGATACAAGAGCTCCCTTGCGTGTATACATTCATTTTTCAGCAGGCTGAAGGCAGAAGTAGTTTGCAAAATGTCTTGGAAATAAGCTTTAGGTATTAAACTGACTTCAGAATCGTCCCTCAAAGGCTGGAGTGCAGGCAAGAACTCAGAACTGGGGATGGGGACTTTGGTGCCACTGTTCTCTGCTTTTCCTGGAGTAACTGGGAAGGGCTTTGAAGACCCTCCAGCACTGTCCTTAGGGTGCAGGGGCAGGGAAGGGGCCAGAAGGAAGCAGGAATCAGACACCTAGCTAGAAACACAGGAAAGAAGAGTCTCTGAGAATGCAATTTAAGAAGGTGTTTGTTCTGGGGATTGTGTTTGAAAAGTGGGAGAAGGGAAGTTGGAAAGTGTGATGTTTGCAGAAAGACTGAGCTGTCCCCCATGCAAAGTGACTTTCCACCAGCAGTAGCAGCCAGCTTTCTGGACTTTTTGGTTTAGAACTAGTGGTAGAATCTTATACTGCAATGTGGACAAGGAAGGGGGTCCAGCAAACCAGGGCATGGCAGTAAAGTGCAGGCTGGAAGAGAGTTGATAGTTTAAGTGACTGCAGGCCAGATAGAATGAGGGCAGCCATGCCTGACCTGGCTACTTTATATGAATCTCCAAAGAGGTGTTTTAGCTCAAGGTAGCAGAGCGGAAGTGTCTTCAACGGAAATGGGTTTTGAGGACCTGTCAACCTGGACTGGAAGGGTAATTGGGCTCAGATGAGAGAAGTATAAACCAAGCACATCTCCCAAGCCATCTGAATCAGCCAGGTAATTAACCTCATCACCCCTCCCGCTCCTCCTCCCAGGATCAGATTTTTATTATCTCAGAAACATTTAAACTTCAAGAAATGGCAAGGAACACAAGCTTTCTTAGGCGGCCTTCCGCTGACATGTCATTTGATTAATTTATGTGGCTGGAAAGGCAGTTCAGAAAGGATGAAAATAACACAGGTACCTGGCCTCATTTCCATATTTAAGGTATTCTGGGCCGGTTAGGGTTAGGGTAGAGCATCCAGTGTTTATGTCCAGCTTTGCGTCTTTTGAAGTTCACGTTTAACTCTGTGTTGATAACGTGCCATTTGCCAATTCAGATAAATGGGGGGGGGGGGGGGGAGGGGAGGGAGAAATCATCCACAGTGGGTCTCCTGTTGCCTTTCCAGAATGAGATGTGTTTAGCCTTTACGTAAAGCAAGAGTAAACACGGATTACTGCCATTCTCAGAGACATGCTCACAGTGTTGTAAATTTCCCACATTTTTGAAAAAATCTGAGCAGTTGCCTCTGGCTTCTCATAATTAGCTTCCCGGCGATTTTACAGATGAAGCGATAGGATTCTTCTATTTTAAAATGCCTCAATTTGCTTCATTTTTGTTCTGAGAAGTGGGACTCAGCGTGAAAATGAACAAGCTATATAAGGAAACCTGGCAGACTGCCCATGATGGCTTAATAATCCCTGTGAGATCTACGAATATTTTACCTCTGTTATTGGCAAACATCTTTACAACTCTGTTCCCCTGCTTTCATTGTTGGTACTAAGTTTGTCTTATGCAGGTGCAGTGTTTGGGGCATTGGTGGCTTGCCTTCCATGCAAAAGAACAAGACGCTCTGGTAGCGCAGTGGGTTATGAGTTTGGTTGCTAACTGCAAGGTCAGAAGTTCGAACCTACCAGTCACTTCATAGAAGAAAGATGAGGCTTTCTGCTCCTGCAAAGATTTATAGCCTCAGAAACCCTAGAGGACCACTCAAAGTCGGAACTGACTCCATTAGGCACATTCCCACCATCACCATGGAGGAGATCTGGGTTCCATTCTGGCCAATGCACCTCATGGGCATTGTGTAGGTGGAGGCTTGCTTGTGTGTTGTTGTGATGCTGAACAAATTTCAGTGAAACTTGTGGATAAAGACTAGGAAGAAAAGCTTGGTAATATACTTACAAAGAACATGCAATAACAATTCTATGGATCACATAACTCTGATCCCATCATGCACAGACTCCCCAAGAGTTTGGAGTCAACACACCAGCAGTACACAACAAACAGTGTTGTCATGCGGTCGTACTTTTATAAAAGGTTGTACTAAGGAAACGTCAGTTCCAATATTCGTTCTGAAACTGCTCTGGGTGCTTGTGAACATTTGCCTTAATCGTTCCTAGCTGATTTTCATCATGGTACTGCTTCTTTTGCCCTAAAGAACATCCTACCAACCTCTCTGATGGCCAAACCTCCTTCTTGATTGGATATGCTTAATTACCCTGTGTTCAAAAGCATTCTCCTCTCTGGCTTCACTTGTTAAATAGCTCATCTGAGTATTCAGTACCTTCCAGTGGAGAGCTTCCTTCAGATCACGTTGTGAAAGACAGTGATGTTCTGTGTAGCAGAAACAGTTCTTCAAATACTTCCACTCTCCTTCAGCCCAATTCTAAGAGTATAGTAGCCTTTTCATAAATGCTTATAAAATGACCAAAGGAACTCTACTCAACTTTTCCTTTCTTTACTTAACTTATTGTGATTGCAAAAGCGATGTATCTGCTTGTTGTTATTGTTGTTAGGTGACTTCAAATTGGTTACACCTCACGGTGACCCTGTGAATGGCAGAACGAAATACTACCCAGTTCTGCTTCAGCCGCACAATCCTCGCTTTGTTGGAGCCCGCTGTTGAAGCCACTGTGTCAGTCCATTGTGTTCAGGGTCTTCCTCTTTTGTGACGACCCTCTCTACTCGACTAAGCTTGATGTCCTTCTCTAGGGACTGATTCTTTCTGATGACACAGCCCAAGTAATACATAGTATTGGAAACAAATAAATAAGCAATAAAATAAAAGTAGCCCCCATTTCTACCACTCACAGGTAACGTCTGATAACATTTGAGTGTTTTTAAACCTTTATTTTTTTCTGTGACGCCTGGTGTGGTGCTGTACAATAGGCTATAGAACTCCAAACCACAAAGTTGACAGTTCACATACACTAGCCACTTTCAGAAATGCTAAATAGGGTCACAATTAGTTCAAATCCACTTGATGGCAACAGCCATCTTTTTTTCTATATTTTATACAAATATAATATACCCAGACCGAGCATGTGTGTGTATATAGTCTTATTCATATGTGTGTGTGAATATATATATATAAAAGGAGCTCTGGTAGCATAGTGATTACGAATTGGGCTGCGAACTGGAAGGTCAGCAGTTCGAAACTACCAGCTGCTCCATGGGAGAAAGATGAGGCAATCTGCTCCCGTAAAGATTTACAGCCTCGGAAACCCTATTCAGGGTCGCTATGGGTCGAAACCGACTCGACGGCACTTAACAACAACAACAACAATATATATATATATAGTTGTTGTTAGGTACCCTCGAGTCGATACCGACTCATAGTGACCTTATGAACAGCAGAACGAAACATTGCCCGATCCTGAGCCAACCTCACTACTATTGCCACGCTTGAGTCCATCGATGCTGCCACTTGGCCAAGCCATCTCGCTGGGGGTCTTCCTCTTTTTCTCTTACCCTCCATCTTACCAAACATGATATCCTTCTCCAGTGACTGGTCCCTCCTGACAACATGTCCGAAGTATAAGAGACAAAGTTTGGCCATCTTGGCCTCCAGGGGGCGCTCAGGCTGCACTTCTTCCAACATCTGTTGGTTCTTTTGGCAGCCCATGGCACTTTCAATATTCTCCTCCAACACAGTAACTCAAATGCATCAATTATTCCATGGTCTTCCTTATTCACTGTCCAGATTTCACATGCATATTACGTTATTGAAAATACCATGGCTTGGGTCAGGTGCACCTTAGTCCTCAATCTGACATCTTTGCTCTTCAACACTTTAAAAAGGTCTTTGTACAGCATTTTGCCTAATGCAATACATCGTTTGATTTCTTGACAGCTGCTTCCGTGTGTGTTGATAGTTGATCCAAGAAGAATGACAACTTCAATTTTTTCTCCGTTGATAAGAATGCTGTTTGTTAGTCCACTAGTGAGGATTTTTGTTTTCTTTATATTGACACTCAATCTATATTGAGGGCTGTGCTCTTTGATGATTATCAGCAAATGTTTTAAGTCTTCTTCACTTTCAGCAAGCAAGGTTGTATCATCTGCATATCGCAGGTTGTTAATGAGTCTTCCTCTAATCCTGATGCCACATTTTTCTTCATATAAACCAGCTTCTCAGATTATTTGCTCAGCATACAGATTGAATAAGTATGGTGAAAGAATACAATCCTGTAGCATACATTTCTTAATTTGAAACCATTCAGTATTCCCATGTTCTGTTGAAACAACTGCCTCTTGGTCCATGTACAGATTCCTCATCAGCACAATTAAGTGTTCTGGAATGCTCATACTTCACAATGTTGTCCATATCTTGTCATGATACACATAATTGAAAGCCTTTGCATAGTCAATAAAGCACAGGTAAACATCTTTCTGATATTCTCGGCTTTCAACCAAGATCCATCAGACATCAGCAATGATAGCCCTCATTACACAGCCTCTTCTGAATC
>NW_006408555.1:6039032-6048140 GCF_000296735.1 Chrysochloris asiatica | reverse complement strand
TCTCTCTCTCTCTCTCCCTCTCTCTCTTTACAGTCTGGCACATTAACCAACCGCACCTCACCAGGACTCCATATATGTGTATATATGAAGGACTCTAAAAATTTGTGAAAAAATGGACGTAGGAGATAATGGCAGTCAGGAGGCAGGTTGGCACAGTGTGCCCTTTGGTTGTTAAATGATTATATATTCCTGAGTGTTTTTATATACAGCACCCCCCTCAAAAACAAACAAACAAAGGAATAGAAGCAAATACTGTTGAATGATGATGCACTGAGGAGACTGTAATCATTGTAATGAAATGATGAGTGTAAGACTCATGTTCCCCCATGTCAACTATCACTCAATTCACACACAAAAATAAATGTTAAAATAATAATAATAATTATACTGTACATTTTCCACGAACTTTTTACTGTGCATTCAGTAAGGGTTGACAGAACAGATCATCAGTTTTTCACTGAGCAGTTCATACACATTTTGTTTCCTCTCATTGATTAAAATAATAATAGTAATACTGGACGTCTTCCATGACGTTTTTACTGAGCATTGAGTAAGGGTTGACAGAGCAGATCATCAGTTTTACACTGAGAAGTTCATAACGCATTGTGTTTCCTCCCATTGATTACAGTCCCCTCAGTGTAGCATCACTTATTCCACTTCCTCTTAGTGTTGTTTTGTTTCCATTCCCTCTCCTTCCTAACCCTGCTGGACGTTTCTTTGGATGAATGCTGCCCTTTTGATTTCAAATGGTTAATATTGTAAGGTGTGCTTTCTTCACTAATGTTACTCTTTCCTTACTGATCTAGCTATTGTTTGGCTGAAAATGTAACCACATTAGGTGATTTTGGTTCAACAGCAGAAGGTTGACTAAGAGCCATAGTCTTGGAGTTCTGCCATTTGCTATCCAACTAGTAAGCATTACAGTACCTTCTAACATAAAACCTTTCAGAGCAGTTGTCCCTGGTAGCCAGGCATCATTTAGTTCTTGTGGTTTCTGGTTGTGGAGACTGATGTTCATGGCATGTCTATTCATTCGTTGAACTAATTTTTTTCCAGGTGGGTCTTTGATTTTCATCTCTTTTCTTTCCTCCGGACAGAGAGAGACCAATTGTTGCCCCTAAGATGGTCAGTGATAAGCTTTTCAGACCCCTGTCATCACTCGCCAAAGTAGGATGTAGAACCTTGTCTTTGTGGGCTATGTTATGCCAAGAGACTGTGCCCCCAGATCTAGTAACTCATCCCCTCAAGGTCTTTAGTTCTGTTTAAGAAGTGTTCATCAATTTGCTCCCTGTATGCTACACCACATTTATGGATACATTTGCAGCAGTTGTACCTATGTACAAATCACCTTTGTCAAACGTATGTATTGTTGTTATTAAGTACCGTGCAAATGGTTCCAACTCACGGCTACCCTATATAGGCCTTCCAAGGAGCGTCTGGTGAGTTTGAACTGCCGAACTTGTGGTTCACCCAACTTGCATCTAGTGTATTATATACTACAATGCCACCATAGCAGGACTCCAAAATGATATATAATTAGTGGGAATGCTCCCAGTCTCCCTTCTAGACCCATTCAGCCTGAGTGTCTATTTATGCATCTACCTGTGTTGTTGTTGTTAGGTGATGTTGAGTCAGTTACAGCTCGGCAATCCTAGGCACAACAGAACAAAACACTGCCTGGTCCTACGCCAGCTTCTCATTTGTTGTTCTCTTGAGCCATTACTGCTGCCTCTGTGCCGGTGTGCCTCCTTAGGAGAATTCCTTCGTCTTGTTGACCCTCCACTTTACCAAGCAGGATGTTCTTCTCCAAGGACTCTTCTCTCTTGATAGCACGTGCAAAGTATGAGAGGTGAAGTCTCACCCTCCTGGTTTCTAAGGAGCATTCTGGCTATACTTCTCCCATTACAAATGTTCTTATTCTTCTGGCAGTCCATGGCTCTTTGAATATTCTTTTCCAACACCATAATTCAAATATGCAAATTCTTCTATGGTGTTCCTTAGTCACTGTCTAGCTTTTACATACATGTGAGATTGTTGGATATGCCATGGCTTGGGCCAGACACATCTTAGTCCTGAGCACATTCAAGGGGTCTTCTGCAGCACTGATCTGCCTCATGCAGTACATACATCACTTCATTTCTGGACTGCCGCTTCCAGGACTGTTGATTGTGGATCCAAGCTAAATGACATTGACAGCTCTCATTTTTTTCTCCATTTATCATGATGTGAGGGTTTTTGTTTTCTTTACATTGAGGTGCAATTCATACTGAAGTCTGTGGTCTTTGGTCTTCATCAGTAAGTATTTTACGTCTTGTTCATTTTCAGCAAGCAAGGTTTTATCATCTGCATATTGCAGGTTGTTAATGAGTCTTCTTTCAATCCTGATGCCTCATTTTTCTTCATATAACCTGGCTTCTCAGATTGCTTAGTCAGCTTCTCGGATCACTTGCTCAGCATATATATTGAATAGTTATGGTAAAAGCATACCGCCTCGGTGCACACCTTTCCTGATTTTAAACCACTCAGTGTCTCCTTGTTCTATTCAAATGACTGCCTCTGGGTCTATATACAGGTTCCTCATGAGGACAATTAAGTGTTCTGGAATACCCATTCTTTGTAATGTTATCTATAGCTTGTCCTGATCTACACAGTCAAAAGTCTTTGTATAGTCAATAAAGCACAGGTAAACACCTTTTCAATACTGTCTGCTTTCAGTCAAGATCCATGTGATGTCAGCAATGCTATCCCTTATTCCATGTCCTTATCTGAATGGCTTGAACATCTGGCAGTTCCTTGTCAATGTACTGTTGCAGCCATTTTTAAAATTCTCTTTAGCAAAATGTTACTTTCATGCAACATTAATGATATTGTTCAATGAGTTTACATTTCTTTGGGTCACCTTTCTTTGGAATGGACACAAATATGGTTCTTTTCGGACCAGTCAGTCAGGTAGTTGTCTTCCAAGCTTCTTGGCATAGATGAGTGAGTAGCTCCATGGGTTCATCAGTTTGTTGAAAGATTTCAATTTGTATTCCATCACTTCCTGGAGACTTGTTTTTTGAAAATGTCTTCAGTGCAGCTTGAACATTTTCCTTCAGTGCCGTAGGTTCCTGATCATATACTACCTCTTGAATGGTTGAACATCAACCATTTCTTTTTAGTACTGTGATTCTCTGTATTCCATCCATCGTCTTTTGATGTTTTCTGCATCATTCAACATTTTGACCATAAAATTCTTCTGTATTCCCAGCCATGACTTGAATATGTTCTTCAGTTCTTTCAGCTTGAAAAATGCTGAGCATATTCTTTGTGGTTTTCTAACTCCAAGTCTTTGCACATTTCACTTTGCACATTTGTGTCATCTTGAGCTGCCCTTTGAGCTTTTCTGTTCAGCTCTTTTACTCCCTCATTTCTTCCATTCACATATATGCTAGGGAGCAAGTTTCTTCTGACATCCGTTTTTGTCTCTGCTTTCTTTCCTGTTGTGAGTGATCTACTTTTTTCATGTATGACATTCTTGATGTCATCTCACAGCTCTTCTGGTCTTCAGTCATCTACCGTTGTTGTTGTGAAGTGCCGTCAAGTCAATTCCAACCCATAGTAACCCTGTATAGGGTTTCTAAGGGGCAGCTGGTGAGCTTGAACCATCGACCTTGCAGTTCAAACAACATTGCAGTCAAACGCATTAGCTCACAGTGCCACACCAGGACTCCCATCTACCCATAGATCACCCTTATTGTAGGACTTTTTATAAACTATAGTATTTACTTCTGTTGCCTTTAGCCCTTATTACTCCTCCTTGTGTCTTCCCAGACCACCCTCATATTATGATCATCTTCCCTCTTATTGTATATTGCTTTCTCTTCACCCAGGTTAACATGTGTCTACCCATTTGTTTGGAGTCCTGGTGTGGTGCTGTGGGTTAATGCACCAGATTGCAAAGCCATTTGAACTTGAAGGTCAGCGGTTCACACTCTCCAGCTGCTCCTTGGAAACCCTATACATGTTTGCTATAGGTCGGAATTGACTTGACGGCACTTAACAATAACAACAACCCCCCTTGTATAGATATGTATGTATGTAAGAGCAAATTATATATTCAGATGGTATCCTGATTTATTGAAAGTTTTACTTTATTTTGTGAGAATGTACATTTCATTGAGTTCACCTCAAGACCACTATGTATACATAAGAGAACATCATATGGGATATTAATTTTTGATGGCTATTAAAAATGTAGGTAATACAGCATTCCCCTGTTCAACATTTGTCACTTGCAGAGTTCCATAAAACCAATGACATCAACCACGTTGCACAACTGTATCAGTTACCACTTTCTTCTGTGTTGACTTACCTAATCTTCCACCCATAATTCATTCTTCTAAATATAATTTCTACTTGTAATAATACTTCTGATATGGGTGTGTGTACCCAGATATCTAATGTTTTTACCTTAATCCTTCAAAACTGAGTTTTGTATTGGAAAATAAGAAAATCCATGGACAATTAATACATAATTATCAAAGTGCCTTGTATATAAAAATCACTAAGTTTGATTCCCACCTCCAGTATGTGAAAGTCTCTTCGTATTCTTGTTAGCTTTAGGTACTAAGGTTTGCTTAAATCTGTCAGGTTGACAGCTGGAAATTATATGGTACTGTTGTTACCTTTTGGTTGTTTATTTTTTTAAATATTGGTAAAATATAGTACTTAGTTTTTATTTTCTCCACCTATACATGTCTCCTGAGTTTTCTGTCTGTTCATGTCTCTATCCTTTTTCCTGTCTGAGTGGTAAAGATTGTCTTATTGATTTGTAAATGCTTATTACTTATTAGGGTTATTAACATGTACCTGTTACACGTGTTGCAAATTTCGGGGTTAGTTTGACATAAGAGGTGATTTTGCTTGGTGGTTTAAGATATGGATTTTCAACCCTTTTGCCACATACAACACTGTTTTCCTTTATAACTTCTTGCCCTTGCTGTTTAAAACTAACATCCTCTTCCAGTTTCAAGATTGTTGCTGTTCAGTGCTGCCAAGATGGTTCTCACTCATAATGACCCTGTATAAGATTTCAGAGGAGCAATTGGAAGCTTTGAACCACTGACCTTGCGGTTAGCAGTCCAGTGCTTATCCTACAAATCCACACTAGAATCATTTTGATACATATGTCTTTCTTATTTTGGAGGGGTGGGGTCATTTCACATTTGGAGTCTTGGTGTGGCACTGTGGGTTAATGCGCCAGACTGCAAAGCCATTTGAACTGCAAAGTTGGTGGTTCAAGCTCACCAGCTGCTCCTTGGAAACCTTATACAGGGTCACTATGGGTCGGAAGCGACTCAACAGCACTTACCAACAAAAACAACATTTCACATTTAATTCTTCACTCTTGAATTGTTTGACATATGGTTAATGCAACAACCATAATTTTGTTTTTTCTCCTCTAATTTTAGTTCCCTTCCAAAAGGTTTCTATGTCCACTCCTTTTCTAGTTTTGTAATATAGTTTTCAGGTAATAGTCAACTTGGTGTATATTTACCAGAATTCATCTGTTAGATTTTGTGATCATCCACATTGTACAATATATGTGTAGCTTTATACAGAACGGGGCAGGCCCTTCTTAGTATTCTGCTAATGTCAAATCTGCCTATTAGGAATTGACTTGTGGCTTCTAAGAAGAGATATTCAAGATCCATCCTCCATACCTGTGAATATGATCCAGTTTGAAAATATCTTTGTGGAACCAAACAAACCCTCTTACCAGCTCAGTTCTAACTCATAGATGCCCTATAGGACAAAAAAGAACTGGTACATTGAGGTCATAAAGCTGTAACCCTTTATGAAAGCAGACTGATACATCTTTCTCCAGTACACCACCTGGTGGGTTTGAACTCTCAACCTTTCAGTTAGCTTCTGAGTGCTTTAACTGTTATACCATCAGGGCCCCTCTGGTTAATGTCAGGTCAGACTGAGGGAAGATGAGCCCTACTCTAGTCTGACCACTTTTCCCTGAAGAGACAGACACAAACACAGAAGGAAAACAGCAGTGTGAAGAAGGCAGTAGCCATGAGCCAGGAAACACCTGGGACAGCCATCAGCTGACAGAGGCAAGGAAAGATCTGAGCTAGAACCTTCAGAGAGAGTGAGGGACTAAGCCTCTTGTTCCTGAATTCAGACTTCTGGCCCCCAGAACTATGAAACAATTCACTTCCGTGGCTTTAAGCTTCATCATTTGTGGCCCTTGGAAGTGAGGAAGGCTAGACATCCTCTCTTGTACTTTGGATACATTGTCAGAAAGGACCAGGCCCTGGAAAAGATCATCCTGCTTGGTTAAGTACAGGATCGATGAAAAAAAGGAACAGCATCAAGATGGGTTGACACAGTGGCAGCGGCAGTGGGCTCAAATGTAGCAATGATTTCGGGGCTCGCTGAGGACCAGGCCGTGTTTCTTTCAGTTGTGCGTAGGGTCTCTGTAAGTCAGAACTGACTCAGTAGTACCTAACAACAATAACAGAAATGAATGCACCGCCTTCATTCTATTTGCCTTGATTTTTCTTCCAGAAAAACTGTAGAATGTTTTGTCATGTGTCTCCCTGTAGTGACAGTTCCTCGTTTTTGCTGATGACATACAGTGAACACAGACTTGGGGACCAGAGTAGGGCTGTATGTGTGAGAAATCAGGATGTGCAGAGTGGTTGCTTGTTTCTAACAGAATCCAGGCTTCCTGACCAGACCAGGGGGACCTCCAGAGGACAGAGGTCCTGCCATCTTCCTTGTGTCTCATCTGGGAACTTACTAGCAGTTCCCCTCAATCCACCCCATCAGTTTCCCGATGTCTCCTGATAGCTGTTGGGGTTTTGAACATATTTTATTTCTTTGAAGATGCTTCAGTGAGGAAGGAGAGAATCTGCTTAGGGGAATGCTGGATAGATTCCCCTAAGAGGAAGTAAAAATTCTAGTATTTCTAAGCAGTTGTCCCTGAAATATGTCTATATTTTTCAAAGATTTGTTCCTCATGGAATAAAGTGGAAAGTCCCAGCATTCATAACATAAATATTCATCACATAATTATCTGGCAAAAACTGTGTATGAGAAATATACTCATTACTGACTGAATCCTATTTTCCAAGATCCTGTGTCCCTTCTAACTAAAAGCTGCTTGTCACTGAGTCTCTTCTGACTTGCGACGACTCCATGTGGGTCAGAGGAGAACTACTCGCCTTGAGGTTTTGTTTGTATGTTCGCTTTGTTTGCTTTTTGAATATGGTGAAGGTTTACAAAGTAAGTCAGTTTTCTCTTAACTAATGCATGTGTATTTTATTTCACGTCATGGATTACAGCCCCTACAATGTAATATTTCTCTTTTCATTTCCTGCCTGTATTTTCCATTCTAATTCTGCCTTTCCTCCTCTGTCTTACATTCCAAATTTTGTCCTTGGGCCCATGGTGCCCTTTTAATCTAAGAGGGGTGGTTATTCTAAGGAGTGTGTACCTCCTTAGTCTTTTTTATAGGGGTTTAAGTACTGATTTATCTGAAGCAGATTGCCAGACCTCTCTTCTGAGGTACTTCTGAGAGGACTGAATCCTCTACCCTTTGGGTTAGCAACTGGTGCAGCACTAAGCACTTGAACTATCCAGGAGATCTCCCTCTATCACCACCACCCTACTAAATTGTTCCTGGAAAAGTGAAAGAAAATACATTTAGAAAGCAGGGCAGCCTCAACCAAGATTGCAGAATTGGTGAATTTTTGCTTAAACCTCATTTCTCTTCTCTTTCTATCCACTCACCCTCCTTGCCCCCCATTATACCTTCCTATTTTTATAAGAAAAGATTTCACAATGATGGTTCCCCTTTCCATTAGAACAGGTGGTTCATGAATACCCTTCACTTCCCAGGTTGAGATTTGTCACCCCAGGTACCCAGCACTGCCTAATGCAAGAGAAGTGCCCAGTAAATTTTGAAATATCTGTGTCTCTAGATTCATTTCCTAGTGTCTGCCTCCAGTTTCCTTTATGCCATCAGGGTCTTTAGTGACATTACCAATAGCAGTCTCTTCTTCCGGCAAGCACCTCCCCTCTCCTCAGGGCCTTTTTGTCTTCCAGAAACACTGAGACCCTGATACAATGTGTCCAAGCAGCACTATGGGGAGATGAACAGTTTCTTAACCTCTTGGAAATGGTTCAAATGCCGTGGGGATCAGCATGTGAAGTTTAGCACTTCAGTGTGATAGACTTAAGTGACTGTCTTCCTTAAGCCTTACTACTCCCCTGTGTGGTGAGGAAGAGCAGGTGGCATTTGCACCATTCTTGTGACTTTTGTCTCCACTGCCATTGAGTTGATCCAACTTACGGCAAGTCTATGCATGATGGTGCGAAACACTGCCCAATCCTGAGCTACCGCCATGATGGGTTGAGGATAAGACCGTTGTGATCCACGGGGATTTAATTGGTTGATTTTCAGAAAAGAACTAGATCTTCCTTGTTTCCTTTTAGTCTGGAGGTTCTTGAAACCTGTCCAGCATCCTATATGTCCCAAATAGTACATGGGACATAGACCTCTTCAAATATAATAGTTGTGTGTCTCAAGTTCCTGTATTAGATTTGCTCAGTCTAGCAACCTTACATGAAGTATGTGCTGGAGACTATAGGCTCCACAGCCTAAATTATATAATTCCCTGATCTCCTGGTAGCATCTTTCTCTAGGAAAACTTCTCCCCTGAACCGAAGTTCTATTCTTGTAACTCACTCAGTTACGTCTGCAATATTTCACACTGTTATCCCTTATATGGGAGTCCTGGTCTGCAGCGGTGGGTTAATGCGCTGGACTACAAGGTCAGTTTGAACTGCAAAGGCAGCAGTTTAAGCTCACCAGCTGCTCCTGGGCAACTCTATACAGGGTCACTATGTATTGGAACCAACTTAATGGCAGTTAACAACAACAGCATCACTTATATGATACAAACGTGCTTGCTAAAAACAAGAAGGCCCTAAAAAAAAAACTAAAAAAAAAACCTTAGACTTCCCACTGGAAGCAATTTCTTGTCTTCTGTGATTTGGGAAGCTCTATTAGGATCTTGGCTGAAAGCAGAGAATATCAGAAAGATGTTT
>NW_006408555.1:6029220-6037797 GCF_000296735.1 Chrysochloris asiatica | reverse complement strand
AACAACAACAACAGGTGCTATGCATTAAGCATTGAACTGCTAGCCACAAGGTTGGTGGTTCAATTCCACCAGCTACTCCATAGGAGAAAGATGAGCTGTTTTCTCTTATAGAAATGTACAATCTCATAAACTCTGTATCGGGTCACTATGAATTGGCAATATTTTGTTTTGTTTTGTTTTGTTTTGTTTTCATCAGAGATTCAAAGGAACCCTGGTGATGCACTTGGTTCCTAACAGAAAGGTTGGTGATTCAAATCCACTGCTCCATGGGAGACAGAGGTGGCGGTCTGATTCTGTAAGGATATACAGCCTTGATGATGGGGCAGGTCTAACCTGCCTGAGAACAACTCATTGGGTTGCTGTGAGTCAGGATCTACTCCACAGCAATGGATGTGAATTTGGGTTCTGAGATCCAAGGCAATGTTGGGTCAGTGGTATAATTCTTACCTTCCATAGGGCAGATCCAGGGGCAATCCCTGTGTATCTGTGGAGACTTATGGAGTACTAGGTTCTGAGTAGGTTTCAGCATAGCACTCAGACTAAGGTAGATGAGGAAGAGAGGCCTGGTGATCTTCTGAGAATCAGCCAGTGAAAACCGTAAGGACACAGTGATCCAAGGACCAGCAACCTATCCTGGTGTGGTACATGACCAGGCTGCCTTTTGTCCTACTTTGTGGGGTCCTTGTGAGTCCAGGTCTGACCTACAGCAGGCAGATCCTCAATTATTCCAAAGAGCATCACACCAGCTCTGAAAGGCTATACTGTGGCAACAGTCTTCCAACGATCATCCGAAGAAATGGAGAGGAATTTACAGAGACCCTCTCGAGCCTACCGCCCTGGAATTGATTCCAACTCAAGTCAAAATTCTCCATAGGATTTATTACCAGGACTCAGTCTCTACGGAAGCTGACTGCCATGTGAAGTGCTCAGCTTTGAGGCACCATGACTTCTCTGATGGGACCAGATACACTTAGAACCCGATGATCTGAGGTGGCTAGGTATGAAATCCGTCCTTGGGCTTCTCTCTACAGCATCCCCTTTCCATGGGAGTCAGTGGCTTATTGGGTTTAGGAGAAAATATGTTTCTAAGAGAGATCAGCTCAGCAAGACATCCGTTGAATCGCTGGGGTATGTCTTGAATCCTGACTCTCATCATCCTTCTGACTTCAGACTCCATCTCTTCCCATTAATTCCACATCAGATAATACCACCCAAAGACTTTCATAAGTCGCATCTTCTTACTTTGATTCCGTTTTCTGGTAAAGAGATTCAGTTATCTTTCCAATTTATTCTAAGGATCTTGGCCAATGCTTCAAAGTTACTTCAAGGTTTCTGGATTGAAGCAAAGCTACAACAAATGACCAAAGGAGCAATTTAGAACCTCTCAGAGCCAGAATCAAGTTTTACATTCTCTGTCCACAAAAAGGCTTGTCTTGCTAGAATGCAAACCAGATTCAATTCTATCACCTTCAAACTGATTCCAACTCGTGGTAAGTCCCTGTGACCAAGTAGAATTGTCCCATAAGACTTCCAAGGCAGTTTGTTCTTTACAGAAGCAGACAGCGACATCATTCTCCCATTGAGCAGATGGTGGGTTTGAACCATATTGTTAGTATCCAAGTGCTCAGCCACTGTGCCACCAGCACGTCTTCTCGTGTAAGCACAGAGACCCTCAATTCAGAATCTATATCTGCTCTGCTCAGTGCCAGAGCCACTAGCTACATGCAGCTCCTTAAATTTACATTAGATTAAGTAACATTAAATTAAATTTAATATCCAATTCCTCAGTTGCACAAGCCACATTTCAGGTGTCCCCAGACATGTATGGCTGGTGGTTACTGTAGAAAATCGACTGCCCTCAAGTTGAATCTGACTCATGGCGACCCCATAGGGCAAATCGAATTGCCCCATGCCCCATAGGGCTTTGCTTTATTTTGTTTTTTTAAGGCTTTTATTGTGAATTTAGTGAGTGCAGGTTTGCAGGGCAGATCACCAGTTTTACATTCAACATTTATATTGTAATGATTACAATCCCCCTCCATGCACCATCAGCTAACAGTATTTACCTCTGTTACCTCTTTTTCTAATTTTTTTTATTTACACATCCCATGTTGAAAATATACATTTGTTCAGATTTCCAAAGGGCATCTTTTGCAAACCAGCCTCCTGCCCGCAGGCACACTGCCGTTTTCAGTCCATGGGCCTACAGTCCTCTGCTACTCCGTCTCTCTATGTCATCACCTTTGCCACCATCTCTGTTGTAGCCATTTCTCTGGTAGGATCCCTCTTTCCTCTCATGCTCTTCCCTCATCATGGCCCTGGGGTCCTCTGTTCCTGAAATGACAGATCAACAGCCCCCCATTTTGGTTACACGTCTTCTGCATTTGCAGTTGTTACAATTGCCATGAGTGCTGATAACAGTTACTCACAATTGAATCATAAAATCCTATCCCCATCATCACCAGACCCATCTGGATAAGAGGAAAACTATTCTGTGGGGATTCTATCTTACCACCCTCCTTCTGATATTAAGCACCCTCCTGAAAGCTTGTAAGCCAGCTACTTCACGCCTTACAGTCCCCAAATTTTGATAGTTGAAGTCTAAGTTGCTCGTCCCTATCAGCCCAGTGTACTTAGAAGGCAAACTTGATTCTTGATATGAAGAATCATTCATTTTCATTTGGAATTTGGGGCAACTTCATCCATAAACAAAGGTCCAGTTCATCAAGTTGTAGCAATTTCTACTTGCTCCCTATATCAAACTCCTTTATCTTCATCTGATTGAGTTCTGGTCATCAAACCATCCAAGCTAGTCCAAATGAGTACTATGTGCAAGGTTGGAAGTTCTCGCATGCCTTCCACCTCTTCAGACCAGCTGGAGGCTTCACTCTTAACTCTAGCCCCCGGTAGCTAGGTCGGTGCCCATGGGCTCCGGAGTTCACACGTCTCCCTGAACCTCAAACCAGCCAGTTACTCCCCTTCCCTTTCTCATCTCAAGGTCATTGGGTGTCTATGGATCATGGCCAAACCTAGCCCTTGTCTTCATTGCTGCATTTCCTTCACTTCCACTCACAAGTTGCCTAGGGCAGTCACCAGCAAGCATACAAGACTTTGTGTGATCCCTTTGAGCTTCCGTCTTAGAAAGGGGTTTACCCTGATGGGCTGACTTTTCTTGCCTTGATGACACCATTGCAAACAGTTTGCCTGATATTGTCACAGCCAAATAGCCTTCTTCTCCCCGCCCCCCCCCCCCCCACCTTTTCCCTGCTGGTCTTTCTTTCAAGAAGTATCTTATGATCCTTTAGTCATTCTGGATTGGTCTGCATGTCTTTCTAATTGAGAACATCCCACTTCTGAAGTTTCTGGGTGGGGTTCAGGATTCTTCCAAGACCCCATATTCCTCAAAGGCTTAAAAAGGAACCTTTTTCTTGGGCACATTCTAGTCTCCTTTTAGAAAATCTAAACAGTTATAGGCTAAAGATGGATTTACAAGCTTTCTATAATCATATTCCCCAATATTCCTATGTATCCTACTTAAATGCCTGTATTACAATAGTAGGCAGAGGAAACAAATGTCTACAAAACAGCTGAGCCCCTTAACATTATTTCTCTTCCTTTGCCCATTCATCCTGTGTCTCGATCCTTGTATCATAGACCTCTTTTGTTCCAAGGCTTTGCTTACATCACAGCTACCTCTATCCCATTTAGTTCATGCTTACGTCCATAAGTCTCCTCCTATCATCCCCATTCATCTACCCCCTCCCCTTCTTGTGCATTACCCCCCTCCTTTTTATTGTTCTCCCTGTCACCTGAGTTATGATGTTTCTATCCTCTAATCTATGAATTGCTGTCCCTTCCCTCCCACCCCTGATAACTATCAAAAAATTATTCTTTTATTTGTTGTTGTTAAGCACCGTTGAGTCGGTTCTGACCCATAGCGACCCTGTACAGGGTTTCCGAGGCTGTAAATCTTTATGGGAGCAGAAAGCCTCATCTTTCTCCTGCAGAGCAGCTGGTAGTTTCAAACTACTGACCTTAAGGTTCGCAGCCCGATTCGTAAGCACTACACTACAAGAGCTCCTTATTCTTTTGGTATGGAAATCTTTTCTTAAGTGTTTATAATAATGGTCTTATGCAATAAATTTCCTTTTGTGCCTGACTAATTTCACTCAGCATTATGTCCTCAAGGTTCATCCATGTTATGAGGTGTTTTGCAGCTTCATCATTATTCTTCAAGGTAGCTAGTGTTCCACATGTATGTACCAAAGTTTGGTTATCTATTCTGTTGACGGGAATTTAAGCTGTCGCCATCTTTTTGCTATTGTGAATAATGCTGCAGTGAACATTGGTGTGCAGATCATCTACTCTTGTTTTGGCTTATATTTCTCGTGGATATATATTGAGTAGAGGAATTGCTAGATCGTAAGGTATTTCTATTTCCAACTTTCTGAGGAAGCACCATACTGTTTTCCAGAGAGGATGAACCATGTTATAGTCCCAACAACAATGTAGGAAGGAAGACTCATTAACAACCTGCCATATGCATATGATATAACCTTGCATGATGAATGTGAAGAGGACTTAAAACATTTACTGATGAAGAACAAAGAGCACAGCCTTCAGTATGGATTACAACTCAATGTAAAGAAAACAAAAATCCTCACCACTGGACCAATAAACAACATTCTTATCAAAGGAGAAAAGATTGAAGTTGACTTCATTTCTTCTTGGATCAACTATCCACATTCACGGAAGCAGCAGTCAATAGATCAAGTGACTTATTGCTTTAGGCAAATCTCCTGCACAAGACCTTTTTAAAGTCTTTTAAAGAGCAAAGATGTCAGCTTGGAGACTAAGGTGCACCTGACCCAAGCCATGGTATATTCAATAACATCATATGCATGCGAAAGCTGGACAGTGAATAAGGAAGACCATAGAAGAATTGATGCTTTTGAGTTATGGTGTTGGAGGAGAATATTGAAAGTACCATGGGCTGCAAAAAGAACTAACGGATCTGTGTTGGAAGAAGTGCAGCCAGAGTGCTCCTTGGAGGCCAAGATAGCCAAACTTCATCTCTCATACTTCAGACATATTGTCAGGAGGGACCAATCACTGGAGAAGGGTATCATGTTTGCTAAGGTGGAGAGTCAGAGAAAAAGAGGAAGATCCCCAACAAGATGGATTGGCCAAGTGGCAGCATCGTTGGACTCAAGTGTGACAACGATAGTGAGGTTGGCCCAGGATCGGGCAGTGTTTCATTCTACTGTACATAAGGTTGTTATGAGTCGGTATCAACTTGATGACACCTAACAACAACAACAACAACAACAAATAAAGACCAAGCACAAAGTCTGTGTTTGCCTGGTTCACCACTGTAACCCCAGGTCTAAGACATTGTAGGCACTTGACAAACTGTGTGAGACAGTCGGTATATAGCCAGGAAGGCAGGAAGGAACTGTAAAGAACCTAACACAGAAATGAAAACAGGATGGGAAACCTGAAGTCAATGATTACTGTTGTTCCAATGAAAACCAGGTTCCTCAACTTCTCTGTTCTGTGTAGTTCTGTACAGAGGCCCAGGGCTCCTCCCCTCAGCAATGCTGACATTTTAAGAGGATTCTTTTTAATTTTGTAGGTGACCTGCCCATGGTAGGATTTTGAGCATCATCTCTTGATTAATACCCATTCAAAACTAGTAGACCCCCTGTCACCAGTAAAGACAGTTAACATTATCTCCAGATGTTGCCACATGTCCCCTAGGGGGCTCTAATCATTTCCAGTTGAGAACCCCTGATTTGGGTCATAATGTGAGGTTTCATCAGCAATGATGCTCTGAGGTGTTATACCCACTGCTCTGTATTTCTGAGCGTGTGAGTTTTCTAGCATTTCATAGATCGTTATAGAATTAAAACCATATCTCCAGCTAGTCATGCAAATCACCATGGCCTGATTATCAATTTAATATTTGGATCACTGGGTCATTAACATGCTGATTTGAAATTCAATGTTCTATTTTTAAAAACGATCACTTTGTGAATTATATCTCTTATGCGATTGATTTTATTTAAATGGGTTGTATAATTTCGCCCTCTCTGTGTTCATGAATAATGCTTTAAAGGTGAATGTCAGACTAACAGCTTTGGTCTTAGCAGTCATAATTCATTTCTATGGAGTCCATGGTCAAGTGAGAGGGTGCCTGTATTGTTATTTTTCATCTCCCACTGCCCCCCCGCAAATAAGAACTTGAATGTGTGTTCATTAAGATCCATAAATAGTGTGGCTTTGACTCCTCCCACCTCATGTGTTTAGGTCACAGACTTCTGTCTTATTGAAGTGTCTTCTTCTTCTGGACCCACAGTGAGCCAGTCAGATATGGAAGAGAGAGCTGCAATGTGACTTGGATACCATATGGGTTAAGACACGACAAACATGCCCCTGGTAGCAGTTAGGACTCAAACTTTTACATGAGACCTAGCACGTGGAAACCTGGAAGATCTTTCAAGGCTTTACATTAGAAAACAGCTCCAATAAGGGAGTTAAGGAGTCTTTGAAAGATAGGATGGCTTTGGGATCTGTGGACTCTGTAGGCTTTGGGATCCAACATCTCCCTTAAGATTAGAGCAGCCCTCATGTTCCAGGCCTTGTTTCAGGCGGGCCTGCCATGGTGCCATGAACTGTCCCAACTCTTCCAAGGAGAATGGTCACTCATTACTTCTGCTTTAGAAACAGGAATCAGATGTGCTCAGTAACTTGTCTGAAGTCTCAGCTCTGGGATTTTCCAGAGTTTGAGTCTTGATTCAGTTCTGTACAATTCTAGAATCATCCCCCTTGTCCCTGCACACTATTCACTCCAGATGTAGAATAAGGTATGCATAGCTCTCACTATTCCTCCGCTTGAAAGATGCAACCCTTCCTTCATGATTAACAATTGGTTCAACATATGTTCATATCAAAAACCAACCACCAGACCAGCTGCTGTGGAGTCTCCTCCTGTCCATAGCAACCCCTTGTGTGTCAGGGTACAAGTGCGCTCCTTAGGATTTTCATTGGGGTAGAGCTCTGGTAGCATAGTGGTTACGAATCGGGCTGCGAACCTTAAGGTCAGCGGTTCGAAACTACCAGTCGCTCCGCGGGAGAAAGATGAGGCTTTCTACTCCTGTAAGGATTTACACCCTCGGAAACCTTGTACAGGGTCGCTATGGGTCGGACCCGACTCGATGGCACTTAACAACAACAACAACAACAGTGTTTTAGAAGTAGATTAACAGTGCTTTCTACTGAGGTGCCTCTGGGTAGCCTCAAACTCCCCACCTTTAGGTCAATATCCAAATGAGTGAATCTTGCACACCAGCTGGGACTCCATTCATATCCAAACTGGTTGTTGTTTTTCTGAAATGCTATCTAGTCAGTTTCGACTCATTGATACCCTGTATGTAGAGTGTTGCTGAGGCTATAAATCTTTGTAGGAGCAGAAAGTCTCATCCTTCAACCACGGAGCGGCTGGTGGGCTAGTTTTATCAAATTTGCAAGTGGTAAACGATTGAAAAGAATTTACTTCTTAATGATTGTTTTGGGCCTATGATTTTAATCCACAGAATTACTATCATTCACTGTTTATAGCTTTGAAAGGGTACTTTCTTCCCTGTATATCAGAGGTTGTTGTTGTTGTTGTTGTTGTTAACTGCCATCCAGCCAGTTCTGACTCATAGCGACCCTGTATGCAGTTTCCAAAAAGCAGCTTCTGAGCTTGAACCACCGACCTTCTCATTCAAACCAACTTTGCACTCCAAAGCATTAGCCTGCAGAACCACAGCTCCCTGTATAGCAGGGGCTGGGGAACCTTGTTTCTGCCAAAAATTATAGCATCATTTTATGGGTCATACAAAATTATCAACTTAAAAATCAGCCGGCTATATCTGGTCAGACATTTAATAATCTCACCTCTGATGTGATGGCTAGGACGCCTGGTGTGGTGATGTAGGATCTGCACTGGACTTCCAACCACAAGGTTGGCAGTTCAAACCCACTAGCAGCTCCTTGGAAAACCTTGGGAACTCAGGACCAACTCAAAGGCAGTTATCAACAACAGTGTGATGGCTGGAACTGCATTTTCCTTGGCAGGACCAGAACAAATGATTTTGAAGTCCTTATATGCGCCGTGGGCCAGATAGTCCCAGCCCTGATTTAAGTACACTTAAAAATACAGCTTACCGAAACAGTGTCTTCTTAGACTACTGATGGTTTCCTCTTTCAAGGTCAGTAAGCGCATCATGATTTTGAAGTAAAGCTTGAATGTGAATGACAAGATCATCTTCATTGTTATTGTTAATTGCCTTTCAGTAGGTTCTGACTCAGTAGAGTTCTGAGAAGGGGCTGGTGGGTTAGAACCGCTGACCTTGTGATTATTTCTTGAGTGCTTATCCTACAGTGCTACCCCAGGATGTAGGTAGACTCCATTTTACTTGTATTGGTGCTGTGGGCTAATGCATCAGACTACAAAGTCATTTGAACTGCAAGGTCGGTGGTTCAAGCTCACTAGCTGCTCCTTGGAAACCCTATACAGGGTCGCTATGGGTC
>NW_006408555.1:6025643-6026146 GCF_000296735.1 Chrysochloris asiatica | reverse complement strand
GCAGGGCTGATGAAAGGAATGCAGAAAAGTCTCCTGTGATACAATAATGAATAATTGTTATCAGGACTGACTGTGAGGGTTGGAAATGTAAAGCTAGACATTTTGTAGGAAGGAGGGGAGTGATTAACTTTGCAGTCTAGGAGCGGAGGTCCCTGGGACCATCAAGGGAGAAGATCAGAGAGCGGTACCCTACCCAGAGAAGCAGTGATGCCAGAGATGGAGGCAGAGATGATGACGTGGAGAGATAGAGCATCTGGGGACTTTAGACCCAGAGAGGAAGCGGTGCTGTGTGCTGATGACCAGGGTGGGGGTGGCGGGGCAGGCTTTCAGGGTATACCCTTTGGTTGGTTGATGATGCATAGAAGGGATTATAACCATGGCAATGAAACTATATACAATAGGATGAATGTAAAACTAATGTTCTCCCATGTAAACTATGACATAATTCACAATAAAACATTTTTTTAAAAAAAGAAAAAAAAGTATACCATTGAGTTAGCTCT
>NW_006408555.1:6016468-6025543 GCF_000296735.1 Chrysochloris asiatica | reverse complement strand
CATTAACCCTCTGACAATTTGGTTCGGACTCATAGTGAACCTTTACAGTGAGGAGTAACTGGTGGGTTTGAACCACTGAGTTTGTGGCTAGCAATCAGTGGTTATCCTATAGCACCTTACCAGGGCTCCAAATATATATGCGTTGTTGTTAGATGCCATTGAGCTGGTTCTGACTCAAAGTAGCCCCAATTTGAGTTTCCAAAGCTATAAATTTTTGTGGGAGCAGAAAGGCTCATCTTTCTCTCAGAGAGCAGCTGGTGGGTTAGAACCACTGACTTTGTGGTTAACAGTCCAGTGTTTATCCTACAGAGCCACCATGCTCAAAATAGACATAGGTTATTGTTGCTTTTGTTGCTAAGTACCATGGCATCGGCTCCCACTTATAGTGACCATATACTGTATAGGGTTTCTGAGGAGCGGCTAGTGGGTTTGAACCACTGACCTTGCAGTTATTTGTCCAGGGCTGACCCTAAGTACCACACTAAGGCTCCGTTTTCTTCAGTAAGCAGTGTAAATTCATGCACAGTTTTGTTTTGTTTTTAAGAAAATTGGAATTATCTGGAGGTAACTATAGTTTTTTGCTCTTAGAGTCTCTGCAAGAAATCAATGTATAAGAAAGTCCGTTAAAATCAGAACATAGATGTATCCCTGTCCTCTTCAGTTCCCAATGAACATCAGATTAACACCAGTAGCAACACCAAAAGCTTCCTAGATATAGTTTTAACAAGGAATAGCATATTCTGCTTTCTTATGAGACTGGTATCATGCTGTAGGATAAACACTGGACTACTAACTGCAAGATCAGCAGTTCAAATCCACCAGCCACTCCTTGGAAACCTTAATATAGGGTCACTGTGAGCCAGAACTGACTCAATCCTGCTTAGTCATAACAGTAATTAGTAAAGGAGCTAGCTAGCATGCCTTCCAGAGTCTGCCTTCTCAGCACGGCAACCTGATGGTGGTGACATTGTTACCCATTCAGCCTTAACACTCTCCAGCAGTGCAGACTAGCCTTTGTATTTTCTTCAGTAAGAATCATGGAATGTTCTTACTGCATTGTTGCAATAAGAATGGAGTGTTCTTGTTAACATTGTTGCAATAAAAATGGACTGTTATTACATTGTTGCAATAAGAATGGAATGTTTGTTGCATTGTTGTTGTTGTAAAGTGTCCTCCAGTCAGTTCCCACCCATAGCTATCCTTTATAGGGTAACTGAGGAGACTGGTAAGCTTGAACCATCAACCCTATGGTTCACACTGACTTTGCAATCCAGTGCATTAACCCACACCAGGACTCCTTAACCCACAGGAAACCACATAGGAACCCAGAGTCAAGATTCCAGCGATCATCCCATTTTTCATATGCATAATGGTCAATCTGTGTTTGCCAATTCAAACTCCCCCCAAAGTGTTGCTGTAGATAATCGTTCTTTTAAACAGTCACTGATTAATCCATGTAGCTGTAGTTTCCTTTTTTGGTTGGTTAATCCACAATTTGCAACAACATTTAATTTTTTTTTTTTCCTTTCTGTTTTATAGAAAAAATCAATTCTATTTAAAAGGGACTTCCTCTCTAAAATGAAATCATTACAACAGATTTAAATTCATGCTGTTTGGATGATTTAATGAACATCCTATTTGGGGACATTATTGTTTTAAAAAAAAGCAAACCACAAACATTTCATTTTCTACTAACATTGAGTTCTTTAAATCTATTTTCTCAACACAATGTCATATTTAAATGAATTGTTCTCTGGGCTGAATTTTGAACACACTGTAGGGTATCTCAGATAGAAATGTGTGGACTGGGAATCAGAAGTCTTTGCCTCCAAACCTGACTCTGCCACCATACAAGTCTCTTAGTATTCGGGTACTTCATGTCTTCTCACTGTTAATGCATTTGGCTGCTAGTTGCTAGGTTCCACATTCAAGTCCATCCAGAGGTACCTAGGAAGAAAGTCTTGGCCATCTACTTAAGAGAATCAGTCAGCCACTGAAAACACAGTGAAGCACAGTTCTGTTGAGATACAGTTGGAATCACCATTAACTGCAATCAATAGGAACTGGGGTGTTTTTGTCTTTCCTTTTCTTCTTCTCTTTCTGTAGTTTCTGCTTACTGGAAATGGAATGTTTAGTTGCATTTGTTCCTTCAGAACAAGCTCTGAATGCAGGAGAGACCAATGGCATGGGTGATTCTGAACGCTTTGACCTCCTGTAATACTCTCAACATGTCCTTGAATGTGTTGTTGTTAGGGGTTATTGCATCCGTTCTGGTTCATAGTGACCTGTGCACAAGAGAAGGAAACTCTGCCTGGTCCCAGACTACCTTCACAATTGTTATGCTTGAATCCATTGCTGCTGCCACTGTGCCCATGCATCTCATTGGGGTCTTCCTTTTATTCCTCTCACCCTCCACTTTACCATGCATGAGGTCCTTCTCTAGGGACTGGTCCTTCCCGCCAATATTCTCAAAGTATGAGAGATGAAGTCTGGCCATCCTGACTTCTAAGGAGCATTCTGGCTGCGCTTCTTTTGACACCGATTTGTTTGTTCTTTTGGCAGTACATGGTGCTTTTAATATTCTTCCCCAATACCATAACTCGAATGTGTAGATTTACTTTTATTTAGTAAAGCAAAAATGCCACTGCCCCTCAGTAATGTCACCTTTTAAATGTATCTTATTTTGTGCTGCTTTTGTAAGCCTAAAATAGGAGACATTAAGAAAAGTTGAGCCTTCACTCAATTCATAATAAAAAGTGGTTTTTGAAACAAAAAATTTGAGTTGAACTAAATATTGAAAAAGAGGTGAAAGAAATAAGTACAACCAGGACCGGGAAAGGTTTGTGGAAACTGGTCTTCACCAGGGGTTTGTCCTGGGTCCGTGGATGGTCTTCAGGGGCTCCCTGAACATCTGCAGTGATGGGCCAAGTGTGTGTATGTGGGAGTGTGTCCATAGGTATGTATGAGTTTGGGTGAGTGTGAGAAAGCGAGTGTGTGTGAAGGTGAGAGGTCAAGTGTGCGAGAGCATGTGTGAGTGTGTATTTGACTGTGTGAACATGTAAGTAGGTGAGCATGTACAAAAGGACATGTGTTTGTGTGTGAGTGTGAACATGTGGCAGTGTGTATGGGTGCATGATTGTGTGTGTGGATGCATGACTATGAGTGTGTGAGAAGATGTGAGAGTGTATGTTTAACTGTGAATTTGTGTTTGTGTGAGTGTGTGTTTGAATATGTGTTTGAGTGTGTGACCATGTGGCAGTGTGTGTGTGTGTGTGATTGTGTGTGTGTGTGCATGATTATGAGTGTGTGAGAACATGTGAGAGTGTATGTTTGACTGTGTGTGAGTGTGTGTTTGACTGTGTGTGTGAATGTGTGTTAGTGTGAGTGTGTGTTTGAGTGCCTGGTGTTTGAGTGGGTGGGTGGGTGTGAGTGTGAACATGTGGCAGTGTGTGTAGGTGCATGATTATATGTGTGTGAAAGTCAGATTATGAGTGTGTGAGAACATGGAAGAGTGTGTGTTTGAGTGAGCATGTGAGTGCCAGAGAGTGTGTGATTGTAAGAGTAGGAGTCTGAGTGTGAGTTAATGTGTCTGAATATGCGTGTGTGAGTATATGAGAGTGTGCATAGCGTGTGTGTATGCAGGTGTGAGTGCCACAGGGTGACTGTGTCCTTGTGTGTCAGTGTGTGAACACCTGTGAGAGACGACGTGTGTGCATGCATGAGCGGGCGTGAGTGTGTCATTGTGAGGAGGGTATATGTGTGAGACTATAAGAGCGTGAACATGTGTATGGGTGTCTGTGAGTGTGTGTGAGAGCGGCTGTATAAGACTCCACAAGCATGCATGATTGAGTGCACATGTGTGTGTATGAGGGAGAGTAAGGGAGTCTCTCAGGATTCCCCAGGAAGTTCTGACTGCGGAATGGTTGGAACCACTCTCCCAGCTGTGTGTGCCCTCAGAGCATCTGCATGGGGTGTGGAGACCAAATTAGGACCCATCTCCTTTAGAGTTTTCTGAGAATCTGGCTGAGGTAACCTCCCAGGGTGCTCTCCCTACTTCCTGGGACTGTTGTGGGGACTGAGTGAGAACATGACCCTGGGGAAAGTGCTTAGCACAGTGCCTGACACTTAGTATATATTGTTGTTGTTGTTAAGTGCCTTCAAGTTGCTTCCAACTGATAGCAATCCTGCATAGGGTTGCCGAGGAGCATCTGGTAAGCTCGAACTGCCAACCTTGCAATTTCAAACTGACCTTGTGGTTCAGCACATGAACCCACAGCACTACATGAGGACTCCAGGTCGTTAAATTGAGTGAGAAAAACAATGGATGATGGACAAGTAGGACTAACTACACACACACACACATCATATGGAACTGCACTGAGGTTCTTTCTCCTGTTGGGAACTTCTGCTAAATAATCACAGTAGAGCTTGCTTCGTCTTCCCACGTACCCCATACGCTGACTCTGCGCGTCCTCCAGGAGGCCAGAGAACCCGAGAATGCTACAAGGCAGGTGTAGACTCCCGGTCTTCTCTTGGCCCGTGGGTCCACTGGGTTTGCCTGGGAAGACACCTCATTATTCTAGCCTGTCTGAGAGGTTTCTGTGAGCTTTGCTGAATGCCCATCTGTGTACTTGCAGATCTCCATATGTAAGATTAGGGAGACCCTCATGATCTCTGTGTCTGATCGTGTACAGTCTGCGGGCATTGAAAGCCCTGAATTACCCCTCCCGCTATGATTGAAGAATGTGTACCATAAACCCAAATTGTGATTGTTCCTTTTTGTACAGATCTTTGGGGTTTACAAAGTGCTTCCCTTATATTTTCTCACTTAATCCTCCAGTAAGACTAAGAAAGTTAGTGGCACTAATGGGAAGAAACAAAGATCAATTTCCGAACCTGTGAAATAGATAACATTGTTCGGTCATGAGGACAAATGTGTCACGTTAACTTATGTCCTTCTTTCTGTCTTCAGAGGCATTTTCATTTTCACTTTTTGTTTCAGCATTACTGGCTCATGGGGGCTGTGTTCTACTAGATTCAAGATGTGAAAAACAGAAAAAAAAACTGTGACCCACATCGTTTAGACTATGAAAATTACCTTGGATTCCCCCCCCCCCCAATAATGCAGCTTTTTATTATTATTATAAATATTGCCTTTATCTTAGCAGAGTAGGAAGAAGCATTTAAGGACACTGTTTTCACAATCTTTCTTCAGTCTTAAAAAGAAAGAAAAGGAGGAAAAGAGATTTGGTGAAATTTTCCAATCATTTAAGTAGGAAGTGCTTTAGTTGAGATAAACACAAAAGGTTTTAAGTACCCTTGATATTAGTCAAACACAGCAGCTTTGGGCTATCGTTGGAACAATTCTCACCCATTGAGGTGCAGACCTGTGACCTCTAGATAAATTTGAAAATGCAGAAAATATTTATCTTTTTGCTATGACCTTCCATGCACAAGACATGAGCCATGGATTTGTTTCCTAGGGAACTGGTAACTGAGGAAGATCTATAATTAAATCTGTGAGTTATACACTACACATGGGAATTGAGCACACAGAAAGTCCTTTTAAAAATCCAGTAATATTACGATAGCTTCAATGGGTAGAATTAAGCCCAAAATTTCCTGGGGTGTTTTTAGCAGCTTGGTGAAAAATCTAAATAGTGGAAAGCTCTTGTGTTTCGTTCAAAAGTCAATGTGTGTTCAGGAATTTTTCCATTATATTCTGGTCCCACTGTCCTTTCCTGACCAGATAGCATCTGCCACTGCTGTCCGGAGGACCCTTGGATGTGTCTGGAGCAGTCCCATCTGAAAATATCACAATGGTAGAGCAAGAGGGAATCCAAGATGGTGCTTGTCAAAAGCTCTTGAAGAGGCAGTATCCATTCTTCCAATACAACCCTATTTAAGATCCAGTAGAGAGAGCACTTACCAACTCTCCTCACTTACCAACTAGCTCCTTATCTGACATTTGTACTTACAACAGTAAAGAATCTACTATCCTACTAGTTTATGCATTAACCGTGTAAGTCTGGCAGTAACAAATCCTGAGGTGTGAGGTAAGAATAAGGCTGGCTTTGAGGCTCTAGGTTATTGGTTTACTTGGATGGCTTGGCAGGTATGTAAAATGTCATCTGGGCTATCATGTAATGATGTAGTCACCCTCCATTTTATGATGTGATGTGAGCATCCTCCATGTCTTCATAACATCCATTTCCACATAACGACCTGGTCTGTGGAACCTAATCGTGTTGGTGAGTGAGACACAGGTGTATTGGTGGATTGGCTTTGGTGGAGCAGCTGGTGACTTTAAACCTTATAGGTAGCAGCCCAACACATAACCCAATATGTTACTAATCATTTTCTTTCTCTCTCTGTGTCCCTCCCTCCCTCTCTATCTATCTATCTATCTATCTATCTATCTATCTCTCACTGTTAAATGCTGTCAGATGAGTTATAACAACCCTTTATAGTGTTTCCAAGGAGTTGCTGTTCAAATCCAACAGAGAGAGGTATAAACTCATATATTATTGTTGTTGTTAAGTGCCATTGAGTCAGATCCAACTCATAGTGACCCTGTATAGGGTTTCCAAGGAGTGGCTGGTGAGCTTGAATCGCCAACCTTGCGGTTCAAACTGACCTTGCAGTCCAGCGCATTAACCCACACCAGGAAAGAGCCTCATTTATTTGTGTTTCCAACAGTTCATGGAAAAATTGCATTATCTTTTCATTCTACTTTTTTTGTAAACTTTTTAAATTGTTGTTGTTGTTATGTGCCATGGAGTCTGACTCATAGCGACCCTGTACAGGGTTACCGAGGCTATAAATCTTTACGGGAGCAGAAAGCCTCATCTTTCTCCCATGGAGCACCTGGTAGTTTCGAACTGCTGACCTGCAGTTTGCAGCCCGATTCGTAACCACTATGCTACCAGAGTGTAGTGGTTATGCTCTGAATTATCCTCCTCTATTCTCACAGCAACCTTATGAGGCAGATACTGTTTTTAATCCCCATTTTGCAGATGAAGATACTGATTCATATAATTCCCATGATTCTACTGCTGGTTGGTAGCAGAGCAGAGATTTGACCCCAAAGGGTGTAGATCCAGATTTTTTACTCTTTGTTAAGCGACCCTGACCTTCCACCTCTTTTCCTTGGAATATATGTGACTTTGAGCAATTTGTCATCTATGAAAACAAAATTAAAATATTAGAATTTCAGAAACCTATTCTGGAGATCAAAGGAGCAAATGCAGAACACTTAAGTCATGGCCTTATTGGCGGTTGTAATCTTTGGAGTTGTTCCTGGCTTATAAGGACCCTGTATAGGTTTTCCAAGACTGTAAATCTTCATGGGGACAGAAAGCCTCATCATTCTCCAGGGAGCAGCTGTTAGATTCGAACTGCTGACGTGATGATTAACAGCCCAAGTCATAATCCACTACACTACCAGGGCTCCTGAACACATTGCCTGGCACATAGAACGTTCTCAATATGGATAGTTCTCATGAAGCTCTTGCATTGCTATACAAATCCTCAGCCACGTGCTCAAACAAGTCTTTTAAAATGTGGCGACATAGGAGAAACACTGGATTTCAAGGTTGGTTTGAGCAGTAAGGTCGGGGGTTCAAACTCACTGGTCTTTCCTGGGAAACCCTGTATGGGGTCTCTATCAGTCAGAACCAACTTCATGGCACTTACCAACAAAGACACCAGCAAAAGCAAAGGAAGGTTAAAGGTTTCCTGACTCGTCTGTCAAATCTGATGCTGAACGTTATCCTTGCACTGACAATTTCAAGTTTCCCAGGTAGCTTCATGTCTCCTAAAAGAATACCATGCCTCACGTGAACAGTATCACCCACATAAGGAACATCCGTGAAGACAATACACACCTACCCATGTTCCCTTAAATGATTTATGAAATGCATTTTTATCATTCAATAGTGCGCCAGCCTATTTCTGAAAATGTTCTGTAGGTTATCAAAAAAGAACAAGAATAATCCATAAAATTAGCAGGAACAGTGGATTGGTTTAGCTGCCTGAACAGAATTGTAAGTAGTGAAAACACATAATCCAACATGATGAACTGACCCATGAGTTCCCCTTATCTTTCATGGATCCTCTCCCATCTTCCATCCATGGGCTCCGTGGGAGTATCAACTTCTTATTCATGGAATAGGGCTGGCAAACAATTATCATGTCCCTTTGTTCTTGTACTGTCTTGTGAAAGGAAAGAAATTATACCTTGGAGCAGGGATTCCTTAATAAAATAGCATTGAGTCGTGAAATTAGCACCTTTATGATTGCATTGCCTTATTTTGAAAGACATCTTAGTTGACTGACTTCTCAAGACTGTTTTATAATCTGCCTCTGATGTTTGGGGTTCTCCTGTTTCTTGACTATTTTTTCATCATTGCTTTGGTGTGGGTTTGGGTTGAAAACCCTTTAAGAGTGGATTGTCTTGGTTCAAATCATAGTTTGTGGAGAAAGATCCATGGTACACGCAGAGGATAAAAACAGATTTGAAAAAACACTTAGAATGTTATCTCTGTCCTTTATGATCACATGTATGTCTCAATTGCACATATATGAATACATTTTCCCAAGTGTATTCATGGAATGACCAGGGATGTGACTCCTAGTCTTTCTTTCTTTTCGTCTCTTTCTTTTTTTATTTTGTTGTGAATTATGTGAAAGCTTACATGGGAGATAATTAGCTCTACATTGATCCTATCATATATCATTACATTGCCATGGTTACAATCCCCTCCACGCATCATCAACCAACCAAAGGGTATACCCTGAAAGCCTACCCCCTGGTCATCAGCACAAAGCCACTCTCCCTTTCTGGGTCTAGAGTTCCCAGCTGCTCCATCTCTCCATGTCATTGTCTCTGCCTTGATCTCTGGCATCACTGCTTCTCAGGGTAGGGTTCCACACTCCGCTCTTATCCCTTGATAGTCCCATGGACCTCTGCTCCTGGACTGCAAAGTCAACCACTCCCCTCCTTTTGCTACAAAACGTCTACCATTACATTTCCAATCCTGACAGTCAGTCCTGATAGCAATTATTCACTATTGT